>NW_028227275.1:5040000-5185000 GCF_978045245.1 Mus caroli
GGCAACTTTGACTAATCCCATAAATGAAAAAAAAAAGTCTCAATTTAAAAACCTGTCAGACGCCATGGTTCTTTGGATAAAGCCTTCCCGAAGAAGGTTATTCTGGAAATCAAATGGAGTAATGCCCATAATTCACTGTACAGGATTCGGAATATTCTCTTTTGTTCTTCCGTGCCAAACTCCAAATGGCTTTCTTTTTTTTTAATTTTTAATATTTTTATTACATATTTTCCTCAATTACATTTCCAATGCTATCCCAAAAGTCCCCCATAGCGCCCCCCACTTCCCTACCCACCCATTCCCATTCTTTTGGCCCTGGCATTCCCCTATATTGGGGCATATAAAGTTTGCAAGTCCAATGGGCTTCTCTTTCCAGTGATGGCCGACTAGGCCATCTTTCAATACATATGCAGCTAGAGACAAGAGCTCCGGGGTACTGGTTAGTACATCATGTTGTTCCAACAATAGGGTTGCAGATCCCTTTAGCTCCTTGGGTACTTTCTCTAGCTTCTCCATTGGGAGCCCTGTGATACATCCAATAGCTGACTGTGAGCATCCACTCCTGTGTTTGCTAGGCCCCGGCATCGTCTCACAAGAGACAGCTATATTTGGGTCCTTTCAGCAAAATCTTGCTAGTGTATGCAATGGAGTCAGCGTTTAGAAGCTGATTATGGGATGGATCCCTGGATACGGCAGTCTCTAGATGGTCCATCCTTTCATCACAGCTCCAAACTTTGTCTCTGTAACTCCTTCCATGGGTGTTTTGTTCCCAATTCTAAGAAGGGGCACAGTGTCCACACTTTGGTCTTCATTCTTCTTGAGTTTCATGCATTTAACAAATTGTATCTTATATCTTGGGTATCCTAAGTTTTGGGCTAATATCCACTTATCAGTGAATACATATTGTGTGAGTTCCTTTGTGATTGTGTTACCTCACTCAAGATGATGCCCTCCAGGTCCATCCATTTGCCTAGGAATTTCATAAATTCATTCTTTTTAATAGCTGAGTAGTACTCCATTGTGTAAATGTACCATAATTTCTGTATCCATTCCTCTGTTGAGGGACATCTGGGTTCTTTCCAGCTTCCTGCTATTATAAATAGGGCTGCTATGAACATAGTGGAGCATGTGTCCTTCTTACCGGTTGGGACATCTTCTGGATATATGCCCAGGAGAGGTATTGCTGGATCCTCCGGTAGTACTATGTCCAATTTTCTGAGGAACCGCCAGACTGATTTCCAGAGTGGTTGTACAAGCTTGCAATCCCACCAACAATGGAGGAGTGTTCCTCTTTCTCCACATCCTCGCCAGCATCTGCTGTCACCTGAATTTTTGATCTTAGCCATTCTGACTGGTGTGAGGTGGAATCTCAGGGTTGTTTTGATTTGCATTTCCCTGATGATTAAGGATGTTGAACATTTTTTCAGGTGCTTCTCTGCCATTCGGTATTCCTCAGGTGAGAATTCTTTGTTCAGTTCTGAGCCCCATTTTTTAATGGGGTTATTTGACTTTCTGGAGTCCACCTTCTTGAGTTCTTTATATATATTGGATATTAGTCCCTTATCTGATTTAGGATAGGTAAAGATCCTTTCCCAATCTGTTGGTGTTTTTTTTTTGTCTTATTGATGGTGTATTTTGCCTTGCAGAAGCTTTGCAGTTTCATGAGGTCCCACTTGTCAATTCTCGATCTTACAGCACAAGCCATTGCTGTTCTATTCAAGAATTTTTCCCCTGTGCCCATATCTTCAAGGCTTTTCCCCACTTTCTCCTCTATAAGTTTCAGTGTCTCTGGTTTTATGTGAAGATCCTTGATCCACTTAGACTTGACCTTAGTACCCAAATGGCTTTCCTACAGGTTTTGGGCTGCCAGTCAAGATAGTCAGTGGATCTGAAGAGCTACCTTTACCCCTAGGAAGCCACACGGAAGCTTCTCACGGCACCAGGAGACACCCCAGCTCCTCCTCCCCCACATCTTTATTTTTAATTAGGAATTTTCCTCATTTGCATTTCCAATGCTATCCCAAAAGTCCCCCATGCCCTCCCCTCCACTCCCCTACCCACCCACTCCCACTTCTTGGCCCTGGCATTTCCCTGTACTGAGGCATATAAAGTTTGCACGACCAATGGGCCTCTCTTCCCAGTGATGGCCGACTAGGCCATCTTCTGATACATATGCAGCTAGAGACACGAGCTCCGGGGGACTGGTTAGTTCATATTGTTGTTCCACCTATAGGGTTGCAGATCCCTTTAGCTCCTTGGTTACTTTCTCTAGCTCCTCCATTGGGGGCCCTGTGATCCATCCAATAGCTGACTGTGAGCATCCACTTCTGTGTTTGCTAGGCCCCGGCATAGCCTCACAAGAGACAGCTATATCAGGGTCCTTTCAGCAAAATCTTGTTTGTGTATACAATGGTGTCAGCGTTTGGAGGCTGATTATGGGATGGATCCCCGGATGTGGCAGTCTCTAGATGGTGCATCCTTTTGTCTCAGCTCCAAACTTTGTAACTCCTTCCATGGGTGTTTTGTTCCCAATTCTAAGAAGGGGCAAAGTGTCCACACTTTGGTCTTCGTTCTTCTTGAGTTTCATGTGTTTCGCAAATTGTATCTTATATCTTGGGTATTCTAAGTTTCTGGGCTAATATCCACTTATCAGTGAGTACACATCATGTGAGTTCTTTTGTGATTGGGTTACCTCACTCAGGATGATGCCTTCCAGGTCCAAACATTTGTCTAGGAATTTCATAAATTCATTGTTTTTCATAGCTGAGTAGTACTCCATTGTGTAAATGTACCACATTTTCTGTATCCATTCCTCTGTTGAGGGGCATCTGGGTTCTTTCCAGCTTCTGGCTATTATAAATAAGGCTGCTATGAACATAGTGGAGCTTGTCTTTCTTACCAGTTGGAACATCTTCTGGATATATGCCCAGGAGAGGTATTGCTGGTCTGAGCACACAGGGCAAGCTCCCTCCGTGCCCATTACCAGAAAGAAGGTGCTTCCTAGAAAGAATGGCCCCGTCCTCCTCTCTCTTGCCCTTCTGCTTTGGGTTGCTGATTATGGGTGGGAAATGCTTTCACATCTGTCCTTGATCTGCGCAGTCTAGAAGGACACAGGAACGCAGCAGCACAAAGTTATTTCTGTGTGCACCTTTCAAAAGGGCAGTTCCCGTCCACGGTGGGCTAGTAGGAACTCATTTACATATGTTTTTGATGCCAAAAATGTAACATTTGACTTTCTTCTCTTGTTCCAAAGTGTTATCCAAATAAATAAGAATTAGAAGATGTTTGTTTAAACCTAGAAACATGACCTGGGATTTTTGTTTCTCTTCTGACTTCAGCATAAAGCTCGACTACTTAATCCCTCGGCTTTAAAGCATGCTATCCATTTTATATTTATTTAATCAAGTCTGCCTATACCGCGAATTGCCTCTTTCTTGGCACATCTGCAGGCAGGGAGGATGTTTGATAATCTCACCGAGATGGGATGAAGCCAGCAATGACACCATGACTCTCTGGCTGCTGAATGGGGTCCCATCCTTATCTGGGTCGGTGGGCATTCTCTCGGGGACTCTGAACGCTCCTGCTGCACTGGAGGCTTTGGACATTAAGTGTGGGTGCTCACCCACAGCACTGGGTGGTGATTATTATAGTTGCTGTTGCTTGGGAGAATGTTCACACCTATACAAGACCCCAGATGGCCCTTTCTCAATGTCACCTGGCACCATGCCTCCCTCCACTCCACCCCTGCTCTCTCTCCAGGCCCAAGCACACTGGCTTGTTCTGATCTCCACTCATCCTGAGACCTTTGCATTTTCTCCAGTCTTCCTCCAGATATACCCCTCGCTGCCTTTTCTTGGGTTGTTGCTATTTCTGTCTTCCTCTCTTACCTAGAGTTGGTGCCATTCTTTGTTCTGCTTGCCTTTTAAACTTCTGATCCAACCATCAGTTTGGGTTCCCCGAAACCCAGCCTGTGTTTGTCAGTGCTTCACTTTATGCTGGATAGGCAGTGCCAGGACATCTATTCATGAAAGTGCAGAACAGAAAAAGGACGTCGAAAAAGGAAACCACTGGAGAGGAGAAAAGAGGAATATGTCCAAGGAACGGATGATCCTCGCCATGGGTGTGGTGTGGAAGATCAGAGTTCTAATTTGCAGGGGGCTGTGTTCTAGTACTAAGAATGGTTAGTTAGCAATCCAGTGAGCTAGATTAAAAATGTTGAATAAATTATTTTAAATGCGCTCAAAGACCTCAAGGAAACCATATACAAAAGGATGAAAGCCGGGCGTGGTGGCGCACGCCTTTAATCCCAGCACTCGGGAGGCAGAGGCAGGCGGATTTCTGAGTTCGAGGCCAGCCTGGTCTACAAAGTGAGTTCCAGGACAGCCAGGGCTATACAGAGAAACCCTGTCTCGAAAAACCAAAAAAAAAAAAAAAAAAAAAAAAAAAGGATGAAGAAAGAGCAGAACAAAGGAAGCCATTGGGACACAGTAAAATGCGCAAATAAATAAATAAAAACAAAAACAAATACGAATAATTTAGTTGGAGAAAAAAAAGGTTAAAAAAAAGTGTACTCTGAGCATCTAACAACATACCTGAGTGAAAGAAAGAAAAAGAATCAGCAAAATTAAACATAGCGGGTCTGGGAGGAGAAGGCTCAGTCAGTAAAGCTCCCACTGTGCAAGTGGGGCTCAGAATGTGAACCCCAGCACCTATGTTAAAACAAGAAAGCAAGCAAACCGAGTTACAGAGGCTGGCATCTGGATTCCAAGGCTGCAGAGACAGACACGGGAGGCTCCTTGAAGCTCACTGGCCAGCCACTCGCAGAGGTGAGCTTCAGGTTCAGGGAGGGAACGTGTTCCAAAAAGATAAGGGCATGGAGAGGCAATTGTTGAAGACGTCTGGTGATGACTTATGACTGCTACACTCATGCAGACCCATATGCACACATAGGTGTACACACTGGCATGTACATATATCCCTGAAGAAGAAGGCACTAATGGTGGAATTGATATACAATAACACTCTGTCTATTTATCAGTATCTATCTATGCATCTATTGATATCTATCTATCTATCTATCTATCTATCTATCTATCTATCTATTGATATAGATAGTTGTCTCAAACCCATAGGAGTAACTGTGCCAGCACCTCACTGTGCCAGCACCTCATCATTCCTATGTAGGATATATATATATATATATATATATATATATGTATATATATATATGTATATATATATATATATATCCCATATTTGTGACATATATCACAGTGAAATGAATATAATTTCTTTTCATTCTTCCATATCAATAATTACTTTAAAAAACAAATGGTTCAAAGTGTCCATTTAAAAGACAGGGCAGGGCCGGGCGTGGTGGCACACGCCTTTAATCCCAGCACTCGGGAGGCAGAGGCAGGAGGATTTCTGAGTTCGAGGCCAGCCTAGTCTACAAAGTGAGCTCCAGGACAGCCAGAGCTATAAAGAGAAACCCTGTCTCGAAAAACCAAAAAAAAAAAAAAAAAAAAAAGGCAGGGCAGAACTGCGTGCTGCTTATAAGAAACTCATTTTAGATACAAAGAAGCAAATAGCTTGAAAGTGTGAAGTGGAGAAACACTTCTAGAAAGGTTGGCCAGAGGAACCTAGGTAACTTCTGACACCCAGCACAGCAACTCTTGAGACAGATGTTGTTAAAGAGACTAAAGAGATGACAACATGACCCAAAAAGTCACTCTAGAAAATGATCCTCGTGGGAGTAAGACATATACCTGAAAGCACAGACCCTCCCAACAGGAATTATGCGGTGCTGGCATAGTTAGCCCTGTGCGTGGACTGGAATTAAGAATCCAAAACCATTAGAGGAGAGAAGAATGGTGTTCTCAACAAATGGGGCTGAGTCAGCTGAATTTACACCCAGAAAAATATTAGCTTTTATTTTTCTCTTAGAGTGCTTTAAAAAAAAAAAGTAATTAAGAGGGACCAAATAACTCTCTGTAAGAGCTAAAAAAAATACAGCAATGGAAAAAAGCACAGGTATTGACTCACTGTGTCCTTAACAACTATTTAATGTTTTAAATTCTGTGTATGAGTGTGTGCACATGAGTGCAGTACCATCAGGGGCCAGAAGAGGACATTAGATCCCTGGAAATCGGAGTTGCTGACAGAACTCACAGAACTCCTGCCCTCTGCCAGAGCCAGATGTGTGCTACAATGTTGAGTTTGTCAACAGATGATGTTAATGAAGTGAAAAGACAGTCTACAGGATGAGACAAAGCACTGACTAATCATATACTGGATATAGGTTTGGTACCCACAGTAAAAACTAAAACTCAACAAAAAGAGTCCAATTGATAATGGGCAAAAGACTAGAACTGACATTTCTCCAAGGAAGATACCTAAATGGCCAAGAAAGGTGTGTCAGTTAAAAAAAAAAAAATTAGCCTTCAAGACATTAGAGAAAAAGCCACCCACACAGCAGTGAGGCACTTTACACCCAGTAGGACAGCCAACATAGAAGAAAAATACATGAGTAAGAGCCGGGTAGAACCAAGTGTGGTGACTGGTGCCTTAATCCTAGTAGTGGAAGCTGGGGTGGGAGTTTAAGGCCAACCTATAAGACAGGATACCTTATCTCGAAAAGCCCAAAATGTCGCCAAGGATGAGAAGTCATCGGAAATTTTCTGCATTGCTGTGGAAATGTAAATTGTTGCAGCCACTGTGGAAAATGGCTTGGCAGTTCCCCAAAAAGTTAAAAATAGAATTTCTATAAGATCCAGCAATTCTACTTCTAGGTGTATTCTCACGATCATTGGAAACATCTGTTCAGAAAAAAAAAAAAAAAAAAGACAAAAAAACCAAAAAACTTGTACCCAAGTGCTTATAGTGGCATTATTCATAATAGCCTCAAAGTGGAAACAACCCAAACGCCCATCAGCTGATAAATGGATAAGCCAGATACGGAAGAGCATACATAGATTGTTCAGCCTTAAAGAGCTCAGTAGCACTCATGAATGCTACATCATGGCTGCACCTTGAAAATATTATGCTATGTGAAAAAGCCCAGACAAAAGGCCACATATTGTGTGATTCCATTTATATGCGAGGTCAGGAAAAGTCAGATCCATAGAGACAGCAAGATGAGTGTCTGCCGGGGGCCAGGAGGAGGTGGAAAGGGGGGGGGCAATTACTGCATGGGAATTGGTTTCCTTTATAAAGGATACAGATGTTTGGCATCTGACACTGGTGACAGTGTACAGTACTGTGAACTCACCAAGCAAGCACCCAGGAGCCAGAGGCAGCCTGAGCTACATAGTGAGTTTCAGGCCATCCTGGGCTAAAGCAAAATACCCTGTCCCACAAAAAACCTAAAAGTAGAATGGTAAAAGTGAGATGTTTACTGTCAGGTCAATTTTCTCTCCCCGACATTGCTTATCTGATGATGATCCAGTCTGTACAAACCCCCGGAGTTCTAGTCTCATCCTGTCCCTGTCATACAACGCTATCCAAGAGCATCGTGGGAGAAAAGGGCTTACCCTGCTGCACTTCCAGGTCACAGCCAGCACAAGTCAAACTCTTGAAGCAGACATGCAAGAACACAGCTTGCTGGCTCATTTGTAATTCATGCTTTTCTGGCTTTCTAATACACCCAGGACCACCCACCCAGCCAATAGCATTGCTCAGTGGACTGGGGGCCTTCTTCATCAATTAACAATCAAGACAACCCTATCACCTCACAAGACAGACGTGCTCACAGGCCAATCTGATCTTGGCAACTGCTCAATCGAGACTCCTTCTCAGGTGACTCGGTCACCGTTGATAGTTGTAGCTAATCACAACACCTGCTGTCCGTCTATTATAGTTAAGGTAGTAATGGTGTGCTAAAATACATGTAAGAGACACCCAACTAATCGTGGCTCAGCTGTCGGGGTGCTGCTACAGCAGCTCATCTGAAGCTAAGGGATCTCCTGGTGGGTCTAAAAGAATCCTGTGCTTACCAGTGAGCAGTGGTGCCTTGAAGACTATGTCTACATTTGAGGGAAGAGGAGAGACAGGCATGTCGCTAGCTCTAGCTTCTGCTATCAGAAAAATGAAGGCTTCCCAAGTGTCTCCAGTACTTGAACTGCTGCAGTCAGGGCCATACCTAGCTTCAGGAAGAGTTGAGAGAAAGTACCCATTTCTAAATACTTGCCGGGGGGAGGGGGGTGGAAAGAGAATCCAAAACACTTTCTAGAATACATTATCACAACATCTACCAAGAGGAACAGATATTCTTTAGGACAGGGAAGAAAGTAGACTTCCCCTTGAATGCTTCCAGTGGTTGATTAGTAATGTCTGTTTGGAAAGAGTTTGGAGAAAGTCTCCAAGGGACGATACACACTACTCAGTGCCTTAGCTAACTGATTGTTGCAACATTTCAATAGATCTGTAGCCTAGAGCATGCAGCTATATGGTTATCATCCTGTCACAGGAACAGGGACTAGACAAGAGACTCAAACTGTGAGTGTCCACAGTAGGTGTGTTGGCTAAATGCAGAGGAATTTCTCTTCTAGACAGAAGTAGTTATGCGAATCCATAATTTTCTTGCACCAAAACCAAGGGCAATGTCTCACACGCCATGGGGAGCACGCTGCTTTCTCCTCTTCACACTGACTTCGTGTTTCAACGTGGATTCCACGTTGAAGTGCTCGAGAGACACTTGTTCTATCGGTCTTTCTCCCACCTTTCAGCCATCTCAAGGGATTTGTAGAGTTCTTCGCTCTCTGAGCGCACGTCTCCAATCCTCCCCTCTGATTCACCTACAGACTCCTCCTCTGAGGATCTGGCTACCCTTCCCTGGATACCTGAGGAGGAGACAGAGAACCCATCTCAGGGATGAGGTGCAAGAAAGAACCGGGTGACTGTCAGATTTTTGCTTACTAATGAACCCTGTACCTGTGCTGTTTACTGATTTTTCTTTCTATAAATGGAATCCTTCTATCCAGAAGAAGGTGGGCTCCCCAGAAGCCTTTGGTAAGTAGGGATCAGACAGCAGAGAGTCACTGCTACGGACGGTCAGTCCAAGTTCATTCCAAGGACCTAGGAGTTTTGTTTGGGATTTGTGTACCTGCCATTGTCACTCTGGATCAAGTCATGCTTTGAGGATAAAGGACACGCATGAGGCAGCAGACAAGAGATCCTTGTAGATACCTTGAGATCCTGTCAGGAATCTTGAACCTAAGAATATGGAAGGTCAGCAGGGATGCTGGGTAGCAGTGGCCATAGCAAAAGCCCAGGATACCATCCGCCACCCTGCTTCTCTGTTTACCCCGTAGTTAGAAGCAAAACTCATTGTTTGGCTTTCTTTAAAGCCTGGAGTGATTAGAAGAGATTGGGTGGGGGTTGGAGGGAGCATTCCGTGTGGGAATTTGACTAACGGAGGATAGAAGATACTTAAACAATAAAAGATGCAAGCTAAGCCAGAGGATATGATTAAATTAATGTGTGTGTTTGCTCACACACACAATGCAGCAAAAACTGTTAAAAAATGGGTCAAAATGCAAAACAAAGGGGAGATGAGCTGCAAGAATCACCTCATGTCAGAGGGAAGCTAGCTCAAAAGCCTGGCCCAAGATGTCCTCTCTATGTGCCTCTAAGTTCCCTGAAGTCAGCATGAGGCTTGAAAAACCACATTTCATCTCCACACATCGACTAGATATTAGAATAAATGAACTTCCCTCATGAATTCTCATGGGGTGGTCACTGGGTTATATTAAGGTCAATGTCCCTAGTGGTACCCTTCCTGTGCAAAAGGATGGATGCACACAGTGCTTCACACGGCACTTTCCATGCAAGCTGATGGCCCACCTGACTGCAAGAGCAGTTTAGTAGAGTCATTGGGAAGGGTCAGGAGCTATCCCACTCTGACCCTCCTGGAATGTGGCTGCTGACACTGGAGAATATGAATGAACCCAGGTACATGTGTGCTTTAAATGCTCAGTTGGGCTTTCAGGAATTGGCCAGGAGCCAGGAGCTGGAGCACCTCCTTTTGCTCAAGAGCTCAGAGGAGGCTACACCGTTGCTCACTTGGTAAAGGCTTCTGCAGTTAAGGGTGAAGACATGGATTTGATTCCTTGGACCTACAAGGCAAGGGAGAGAACTGACTCCTGCAACTTGTCCTATGAGTTCCACATAGGTAACACTGATTAATTAATTGCTTAATTAATCAATTAGTTAATTAACTATTGGTCATAACTTACAGAATCAATCAGAGGGAAGCTTCTGGAACCCAAGGGCTTACAGTCTGGCTAAGGAGCAGATGGTCAGAGTCTACAACAGCCCACCAGCTCCTAGCTGGGTGGATACCTGACTTCCCATGAGTAAAAGGTCGTTCGTAATTGGATTTCCCCACAGGGTAGCTGTGAGGTACAGATGAGATCCCGAGTGGGAAGTGTATAAGCAGCTGGCATTCGGTGGACCCTCCATCCTCGCTCCACAGATTCAAGGAACGCAAAGTGTTGCTGTGGCCCACACCCTCTGGAGGAAGCCAAGGAGATTCTGGGATCTGTTCTAGAAGCAAGATCCATGCTACCTCTGCTCATAGGTGCCCAAGAGAATCTTCCAGACTCCAAAAAGAAGTAGCAACCTCGATTAATTTTCTGGAGAGGTGAGGTCATCTGCTTCCTTCCATCCTCTCCTTCCCTGAAGGATACCCTACTGTTTGATGGCAAGGACACCCCAAAGCCCTGTTGTTCAAACAGGACAGTGATTAAATAAAGTCAATGAGGGAAGCGTTTCCTCCAGGGACTCCTTTTTTGCTTCATCCTGGAAAAGCTCCATCATTAATTAGGGAGCGACTGAGTTCACCAAAGTCATCAATAATTTAGAGACTTTCTTTGAAATATAGGACAAAGACAAGCAAAACCAATCCATTGTCATAGTGACAACTCCAGTGTCAATGCATCCTCCAGACACCCTCCATCACCCATATTCTCTCTGCTATATCTTCCTTTGTCTTTCTCAGGTTCCTCTACACTATGACAACTTTGTTACTGGAAAGTCTGGGGCACTGGAATGACTGAGAAGTGTTGGTCAGCTATTGCTACAATGTTGCCAGGTAACACCTGATACAATGTTGACATCAATCGCTCACTCATCTTACTTGTGAGATTGGGGTTGGCTGGGAAGTTGTGCTTCAAGCTGTGGATTCAGCCCAGTTATCCTTTGGATTATTTACTCTTTGAGGCATGCTCATCTCATGGTGGCTGTCAGAACCTCAAGAGGGACAGATAGAAACTAAACGCAATCCTTCTCTTAGGCTCAGAACTGTCACATTCCTGTCTCTGTTATGGAACTAGAGTAAGTCTGCTACCCCAGGTGCAAGAACTCATACTCCATCCACAGGGAACAATATAATGGCAGGCAAGAGGAGATATCATGAGGAGATAACGAGCTCTCCACAAACCTGGGTTGGAAGCCTGGAAGCCTGGCTGTGAGGCACTCTAAGGTTCAGCAGCTGAGGGAGTGGCGGGAGCTGAAGTCGTATCCTGTTCACTTTGCCCCCCTGAACCTGAGAACCATGTTTCTTTTCCTATGATTACTTAGATAGGATGGTTTGGATGAAAATGACATTGTAGGCTCAGGTATTTGAACACTTGACTCTAAGTTGATGCTGTTTGGGGGAGTTTTAGGTGGTGCAGTCTTGCTGGGGAAGGTTTGTCATGGAAGGAAGTCAGGCTTGGGGTCTTATAGCCTGCTCTTCCTTCCAGGCTGTCCCGCCCCTCCCCCAACTTTGTGATTGCTGGTGAGGATGTGAGCTCTCAGCTTCCTGCTTCAGATGTCATGCCTGCCTCCGGTCATGTCTCCCCACTGTGAAGAACTTTTATCTCTCCGGAGCCTTAAACTCATAAGCTCTTCTAAAGTTGCCTTGGCCATGGTATAACTAACATAGTAGGCAAGGAAAATCTAGAGAGATGATTAATGTTTCCCCAAAAGTCTAGAAACAAAATTCTGCTAAAATACATCAAATTGAGGATAATATAGACATGGGAGCTTTGAAGGTTCCACGTAGCCAGCTACTAAAGGCAGAAGGCTGGGCCATCCACATCTCTTGTTGTTGCTGTTGCTGTTGCTGTTGCTGTTGCTGTTGCTGTTGCTGTTGCTGTTGCTGTTGCTGTTGCTGTTGCTGTTGCTGTTGCTGTTGCTGTTGCTGTTGCTGTTGCTGTTGCTGTTCTGAAACGGGGCTTCATGTAGCCAAAGCTGGCCTGGAAATTGCACTATGGCCTAGGATGGCTCTGAACTTATGATCCTCCTGCCTCTACCTCTGGAGGGTTTCGATAATGGGCGTGCACCTGTCATTATGCAGTGCTGATGACTGAACCCAGGGCTTCATGCTTGCTTGCTAAGCATTCTTCCAGCTGACTTCCATCCCAGTCCTGCCCTCTGAAGCAGCCTGAGAAGAGAGCTAACTAAACTGATCTAGAAATGACTCTGACAGACTTGTGCTTCTGCTTTTGTGCACCAAGAGTGGGCTAGTTACTAGGGCTTGTCTCCCTGGGACTCAGCCATGAGTGTCCATCAAGGTTAATGCCATGGACCACAGCTTGCTAAGAGATTTAGCAATTATTGAGATCTTACATCCTCACCAGCAATTTTGAAGCTGGGAGAGGGGTGGGACAGCCTGGAAGGAAGACCAGACTATAAGATCCTCTTGTTCACCCACCATGAGAGAGTGCTTTTGTGGGAGCATGGCTGAAACAGACTGATCTTGTCTTCTTGTACATGGACATTCATGTGATTGGGGTCTTAGACCATTGGGCATAAAGGAGTCCACATGATGCATCATATCCCAGTAAAGGTAACACAGGATGTTCAGGGTGTTTGGGGGGTGCTTGTGAAGGGAGGTATCTCGGAGAAGGACCTGGAGGAAGTGTTGGTAGCTGGGTGAGGACAGATGCAGAGTGCCAAGACAGAGGAAGAAGAAGAGGTCTTGGGGAAGGAATGAGTCAGCCTGAAGTGCAATAGAGCACCAAGTTGCAGATTACAGAATACAGAGAAGAGGTGGAAACTAGGCCGTTGACTTGACAGGGTCATACCACATGGGGTTAGGACATCTAAGAATGCCGAACTTGGGCTCTGAACTCATTGAACCAAATATACTTGTCTGCCTCCAAGCCTTTAGCTCTTTGGACGTGAACCCCTTTGAGTATGTGAAAAACCTATTCTAGACTAGGGTTGGGCATGGGTGTGTGTCCTACTCAGTGTCATATCACAAGGACAGGGCAGCCAGCAACTCAGCAATAACAATCCCATCTGCTTCCCTGGTTGCTCCCCAAACACCAGGAAGCAAGGGGATGAAGGAGAAGCTCAGCCTGAGGACACGCCAGGCCCTGGAGTCAGCTCTTCTGTGTGAATCATCAACTCTCTTGGCACTATCTTTCCAGAAGATTCTGCCGGTAGCTCTTGTGGAGACGCTGGTGTGACAAATGCTTAAGGGAGGAGCTGTAAGTCAGCAGCTCGTTTCACAGTCTGGGGTCAGAGGTCACAGCTGGAAATGGGCTACATGGAGAAAGAAGATATGGGCCCGTTTTGTTTGTTTGCTCATTTGTTTGTTTTGGTTTTTTTGTTTGTTTGCTTTGTTCACTGTACCCATTTGGGATCTAAAGGAAAGAGCCAATTGTGGGGAGTCACTGTAAAGTCCATGAAGCCCAGCACCCTCCAGGACAAGTTGAGGACGGTGCATTCCTGACACCACAGACGCCCACATAGAGTGAATTTCTCCCCTCATCAGGAAAAAGCCAGGAGCATTCTTGCGTTATTTCTCATTCCCATTTTTAACTGTTTTCCTAAATTGCTCACTTTTTTCAAGAAGAAATTCTTTTGTCCCCTTGGAAAGGTGACGTCATTTCAGCCCTTTATGTTTATCCAAATCCAAATCACCAAGGGCCTTCCTTGTCAGGCAGGCCTGCTATCCTTGGCTTCCAGGTATAATTAGTGGCCATTATAATGGTGCAACTGACCAATCACAGAAGGCTCCTCAGGGAGTCAGGGCTGGGAGACGGGCTATTAATAAAGTTATACTTAATAGAGTCGTCTCTTGCTGGGGGGTGGGGTGGGGGCAGATCTGAGCAGCAAACAAGCTACACAGAAAAGAGCCCCACACGGGCAATGGCTGCAACATGTATGGACATTGTCAAAGAGAAGCGGCCAGTGTGCTGATGGGGTAAGTACATCTTGCAACCCAGAAACATAGGAGGATGAGAAAGATGAGGGGCAGGGGCTTTCCATCTGTGAACCGTGTAATCTTCCCTCTCTTGATGGTGTTCCTTGCAGCTACAATAAACAAACAAACAAACAAGCTGGTGCTGGGCAACCAATGAGTAACGAGTACCAGCCCACCCCTTTCTCCTACTCTTTTTTTGAAGACCCACAAGGTACCTGTTTACATAGGTCGGCCACTGCAGGTAATTAACAGTGTAATCTCCACAGCGCAGCAGGCTCTATCACCTACAGTAATCCGCACCATTGGGGATAACCAGCGATCCAGACCCAAGTGTATCTTAAGCGTCTGTTGTCTCCTCCCCTCATTCAGGTAATGGATGTAAATTCTTGCAGACGTGGCTTCGGTTGGTCGGAGAGCAAGGGAGCCAACATCCACACTTAACAGAAAACCCACAGGAATATCACACCCTAGCCAAGAGGCCAGGAGCCTTTGTTCTTGCTGAAGAGTTAGTTCCACTGGGTCCTAAGATAATAAGGAATGGTTTCTTCTGGCGTGTTGATGCTTTGAGTCAGGTCTGGACCTGTGTGTGTCAACCAGACTGCAAAATGTTTGAAAAAGAAATTAAAAGAAAGTGACACCGAATAAAGTTTTATAGGAACTGGCAGTTGACTGGAAGCAGGCAGAATAATTAGAATATAGAATAATTCACTATAGAAGTGGTTAGAAATATTGAGAAAGATAGATATCCCAGGGATTTTTGTTTGCTTGATTGTTTTTGCTTTGTTTGAGTCCGGCTTTCTCTGTGTACCACTGGCTGTGCTGGAACTTGGCCTTGAACTCAGAGATCCGCCTGCCTCGGCGTCCCAGATGCTGGGATTAAAGGCGTGCGCTACCACTGCCTGGCTAAGAACCTTAGTTTTTAACCAAGAACCATTTCAAAAGCAGCAACTGGGGATGAACAGCCAAGAGGAAGGTTTAAGTGTTTAAGGGACAAGGTAGACCAGAATCAATGGCTTGAAAGTTAGCCAGAAGGTTCTCTGAAGGCTGGAGGGGGTCCTGCTAAGCTGACAGGAGAAGTTTCCTACTGAGGGAGCCCAGAAAACAACATTACTGACTGGAGCTCACAGCAGAACCCTAGGTGGCCCGGCAGCCACATCGAATACACAAGAATACACAAAGGAAACATTAGTAAAATGCTGCAGGTTAGAGCTCCCAGCCCCCTGAAGGCTGAGTCAGCGTCTCCACCTGGATCCAAAAGTTTCTTACAAATCCTAAGCCTGTAACCCTGGTCACAGTCCTGTGCATACATATGTGCTTCAGAGAGTTTACTGATCGAGTTGCCGTTGGGATTTATTGCCTTAGAACCAAACCAGTGCATGCTGGGATCATACCCCAGAAGTTAGCATCACTGGGAGGCTGAGCAATCAGACACCTGTCTTCTGGTTTCAACTCTGATAACACTTCCTGCATCACCCCAGGGAAGAGGTTTGAGGTTTCGATCTGGTTCTCCCTGAATCTGCCCCTCAGTGGCTATCTGACTAGAATTCTTCTGCCTTCTGCTTTTTCTTGTCTATGGAGTCAGAACCCAAGAATTGAATAGATGGATCCCGAAGGGACTTTTTGACCTTGAGAATCTTGGCTTCCAGGGCGCACCTGGGACACAGCTCCACTCCATCCCTGCAGCTGGGAGACCACACCTTGGCTGGAGAGTGACTCAGGACTGCAGACGAAACCTCACACGGACCTCTAAAAGAGCACTGATTTCCTGTTTATTGTATTTATGTCCTAAGGGTACCTGATGGGCAGGGTCAGGTGTCAGGAATCAGTTTCACAGCTGTTTGGTTCAAACGACTTGGTGTTTGTTCTAAGGAAGTTGATGTGTGCGAATGAAGACTCAAGCTCTTTAAAACATCTCCCTCCCCTCAGTTGGGGAGGCTCGCTCTTTTAGCACATCTCTGGAACAACTTTTTCTCCATGGTATAAATGGGAGCTGGGTCACAACCTGGGAGAGTCTGTAGTTCAACCCGTGCTGTTCAGGTGGAAGTAGGGGAGAGATGCACTATCGTCTAGTGAGGCAAGATACAGAAAGCAAAGGGGGATTGTTGAGAGTTGAGGATTAAGGTCAGTGTAGGGTGCCCAAATAGGAGGCATGAGCCCCTGAGTTTGGGCCTCACTACTTGGGGGAGCGGGTTGATCAGCATTTTCCTAAATGTTCTTCCTTCTCCAGAGCCCGTTACAAATCTTTATTTGCATGGTGGGTGAGTGGCTCAATGGTAAAGGCACTTGCCAACAAGCCTAAGAACCTACACAGAACCCAAAGAGTGGAAGAGAGAACACACACACACATGTGCACGTGCGCTCACACACACACACACACAGCACACATGTACATCCACATACACACACATACTCACATACATGCTTGTACACACAAGCACATGCCTGTATACACACATATACACTCATACACAACATAGACACACACATGTAGACCCACTTATACACATGTAAACACACACAGACATTATTATCATTGTCCTATGGGTCAGGGACCATGATGGTAAGACAGAAGATTTCTCCCCTCTTTCCCCATCCTCAAAAGCAAGGGGAGCCCATAGCTGGCCTCCTCCTCCTCCTCCTCGGAGCCTGACTCTTCAGCTGCTGTGGCTGCACACTCCCTCACCCCAGTGCACAAGATTGAATAAACATGCCTGGCCTAGCTCCATGAGGGAGTTCTGGAGAGTCACAATTGTTATTTCCAGGAATGTACAGACACCAGCAAAAATTCATTTCCCAAACACATGGCTATTTTGAGAACCAAATCTCCTGTGCTGTAGCAATCAAATGGGGGTCTTTTTAAAGTCTTGCTTTACAATAGAAACCTGTTCTGCCTTCAGCTGCCTTTTGCCTACAAGAATTCAATGAGAGAGAGAGAGAGAGAGAGACCATTAGAGTTTCCTCTTCCCATCTCTGCTTTCGTGTGACACACGTTCCTGGCCAACTTTCTTGACTCTACACCTTAGTAAATTCCTCCTGACAATAGTTAGTGACAAGCGTGTCAGAAACAACAAACTCCGTCATCTATACAGCTTATCAATAATTTAGTCTCTTCCCCTCGTGAGAGCCTGTGTGTTTTACAATAATGAAATATATGATTTTAAAAATAAATAATAGGCTGTTGTCAACCCGATAGTAGCTGCAAGTTATGAATGTGATTGATTGATTGAACATTTGACTTCATCCGTTCCAGCAGGATCAAAGCAAGGCTCTTCCATCCGCCTAAGGCCACTAGCAATTTATTTAGAGACTGTGTTCGTATCCCAGCAGGTAGCAATATTGGACTGAGGTACACAGAAAATCAGCTCTTTGAGGTTTTTTTCCAAGTCCAAGGGAAGCAACAAATGAGGTTTTTTTTTTTCTTTTAGTTCATTAAATCATTAACCACTTAATCACTAAAAACAAGACGTTATAAGTGTTCCCTTTAGCTGGGAACAGAAGGGAGGCCACTTTGCTGAGATCTAGTATGGCAAGGTGGGCTCTTTGGAAACAATGTGACAGTCTGTAATTTTTTATTTATACGGTGCTGTATTTTTTTTTCTTCATCTTAACTAATCAGCTTGGCAACAGCCACGCTGACATTCCAAAGTGGCAGGTGTCTGAATTGCAATGAGCCATCTATACAGCAGCTGAAGTGGGGGAGAAAAGGAAACAAAAGAACGGAAAAGATGTTTGTAAAACAAATGTCGCTTCTGCCAGAAAACGGGGTACAGGAAAGACCCAGGGAAGGTAGAACCCAGCTCCCCCCCAGTTCAGCCCGAGCCGAGCTTCCCCTTCCCTTGGCATCTAGTTAGTTTACAATGACTGCCCCTTGTTTCCAAGCACTGTGTGAAGGTAAAGCTCCCTGCATGCCCCTCCCGACTTTGGCTTCCTTGAGCTCCTCACAGCCCCGCGAACCAGAGGTCTCTCCAAGACGGAGGGAACTGTTTGGCATTCTGGTGATGAACAGAGTTGGTGGGATGTGGAGATTGGTCTAGCCAGAGTTAGAAAGGAGACAGGATGTGAGGCCTGAGGACATTGCCCACCCAGGGGCAGCCCGTTGTAACAAGCACAGGTTACTGTCTTAGTTATACTGGCAGGGGAATGAAGAAAATGCGTCTTTGCGCCTCCTGGCTCCCCTCGTCCTGCGCCGTCTGACCTCAGGCAAGGCAATTTAATAATCAGCCAACCGCTTTTGACTTCATAGGGCCTTTCATCCCTGATCTCAAAGCACTTCACAAATTCCAATTCATTAACCTTCAGAACCCACCCTGGGGGACACGGGGTGGCCATGTTTTCCCTGTGGTGGGAGGACTCAGCTAGAGGCAGAGGAAACAACCCTGCCTTCAAGGTCACCTGAAAGTTGATCAGGAAACTTGAGAACCTGTTCCAGACCAGTTGACATGTACACCAGGTGCTGGTGACGCCGGGGCCCTTAGTTTTCCTACCAAATCAGATGCCTCTCTTCTTGCTGTACTCAAAATACCTTATGAGAAGTGACTTAAGGGGGGGGGGGATTTATTCTAGCTTACAATTCAAAGGGATACAGTCCCCCGTGGAGGACATAGAGGCAGGGGCTCCACAGTGTCAGGAATGTACAGTGGGAGCCTCTCACTCACATCTTGGTGGACCAGAGTGCGGTCAGGAAATGGACTGAGTCGTAAAATATCAAATCCCACCTCCTGGTGACTCACTTCCTCCAGCAAGGCTCTATCTCCTGAAATTTCCACAATTTTCCAAAACATCGCCACCTGCTGGAGATCCAGTGTTAAATACATGAGCCCGTGGGGGATACTTCACATGTGCAGTTGGCCTAGCTTTGTGCCTTCTGTTCTCACACAGAGCAAAGGAGCCTCAAGTACAGAAGGGGCTAGCTGCTATGAGCACAGCACTCTCACATGGTGTTTCATTTACTTGCTCCCTGGAGCCTGCGGGTATCTGCAGAGTCCCATCTTACAAGGCAGACACAGCTAGGGATGCCTAAAGATTTTAAAACCAAGGTCACTAAAATTGATCTATATTTATTTATTTAAGCAATAATAATGTATAAGTATTCCTGGCTATTTTGAAGTACCACCTTGATGAATATTCTGTTCTGAGTCCTCTGTGATCAACCCACAAGGTTGAGTCTAAGAGGAGGTGAAACTGGGGCTCCTGGAGCTAAGAAGGCCAGGAGCTTCTCTCTCATTTTTAGTGAGAGGGTAGAGGAGCCAGAAAGCAATTCTGAAAAGAGGGCTGGGACTGTGCTGCAGGGGAGGTGGCGGACAGCAGAGATGGGGTAGGTGGGCCGGGGTCTTTTCACAAAGTGGGGGTGTTCAAGTTCCTGTCACCCGGCCAAGCTTCTGCTTTCTGGGAATGTCCAGGCAATCCTGAGCAGATTAAGCTCTGTCCCAGTCTTTCAATTTCAGGAAATGATTCTCAGCCCTTTTGTGTGTGCAGCCACCACCTCATCAGTGAAGTCGGGGAAAGCTTCATTCCTGGAATTCCCCTGAGACATGTGCTTTCTAGGCCACCATGACACTTCCCCCAACGCAGCTCTGTTTTGTAACACAGATGTACATGGTCCTCTCGGATCGCAGGGTCTCATAATGACAAAAACCTGTTCCCACCGCAGTCTGTCCCTTTTCATTTTTTTTTGAAAGTACCAAGCTCTCGTTGTTAAGAAGACCTAGGGCTGGAATATTCCAAAGCAGTGTTTCTCACTTGCTTGACCTCCCAGGTTCTTTTGCTCTGCTGTGTTCACTCCCTGCTCTCTTTCCATTTGTAGAGACAAAAGAGAAAAAAAAAATTCCTGAAGCACTGGCCGCTGTCCAGGAGCACAGAAGAAAACCAGCAAAGCAAACAACAGAGAAGAGAACAACAAAGAACAAACTCAAACGCAGCTGCTTAAGGATTCCGCAGAGCTGACCCAGCAGGTCGGGCGGGCGGAGGCTTCTTTTCCCATTTCCTAAGTGTTCGGTGCAGGGTTCAGATTCCAAGAGTCAAATCAAGGGCTGGTAAAGGAGTCCCGAGACACCTCTAGGTGGAAGTTCCTTGCCCATCAATGTGAACCCTGGTCTCTGAGACCATCAGAGGGAATGATTTGGCTGGGGGTCCTCCGGAAACGGGACCGAGAGGAGGATTTGGTGCAGACAGTTTCTCAGGGAGGTGATCCCAGGAAATACAGTAAGAGACTGGAGACCGGGAGAAGTGAGGGCGATTGAAAGCGAAATGACGAATATGCTAATGAGGCAATGCTGAATATTCTAATGAATCAATGATGAGTATGCTAATGAGGCAATGCTGAGGGTAACACAATCTTCTGAAGATTGTCAGGACCACACAGAGTCAACGTTAAGGTGGTCACTGTGAAACGTAAGTGATCTGGGATGTTATATACCAACTTGTGTACCCATTGGTCCTGGACCACTGGTAGGTCCAGGCAAGTACGTGGCCGATTGGCCAGAGAACAAGCTGAGACAGGTGACACAGGAATCAGGGGACTCTCAGGGACTGTCTGTGAGCACGCCTAGCAAGAGCTAGGGTAATATGATCACATTGACATGATCCTAGTTTCTACTCTCAATTAGCCCACCAGAACTGCAGTACTGTTCCATGGGTACATGGGTGGGTTCCATGAGCTCCGATAGCCCCACAAACACAATATTGCCCACCACTGTTTTCTTCAGCCACATTTACTAGCAGCCTTTGTGCCGGATCCATGGTTACCAAGATTAACAAAGACCAAAAGTGATTCTCCCCTTTCAAGGTTGGCCTCATTTACACATTTAGGAAAAAGTATTGTGTTTTCCAGGCTGGTCTCAAACTTGCTTGGCAGAGTGTGACCTTGAACTCTGAATCCTCACTTCCTTTGCCAGGAGGGCTGCTCTGGGCCACTGCACATGGCTTAGGTGGTGCTGGGAATGGAATCCAGGCCTTCTTGTGTGTTGGATAATTGCTCTTCCAGCTGAGCCACATCCCAAGCCCCATACCATGTCATATTAATTCTGTTTTCTAAACTTCATAGGAAGAGCAAAGCAAGACAAACTAAAACCCAACCTGGAAGAATATACGCCCAATTGTTAATAGTGCTTCTGGTTGGATGATAAAAATTTCTTTGCTTCTTGCATTCCTATATTGTTAAAGTTCCTCTAATAAGAATATATTCTTCTTACAAGGAAAAAAAATAATACATTTTTCTTGAAAATAAGAGGGAAAGAAGTCACCTGCCATACAGAAGGGTACAAACAGCTGGCCTCTGCCTCCCGCTGTTCCCAACTTTCATGTTTGCCTAGCATTTGGGGTTCCCTGCTGAATGTGGAACCAGATCTATTGCAGAGTAGTAATTTGGGGGGCACTACTCAAATATGTCTGGGACCTGCAGGTACCAAGAATCTCTTGATGAAATGCAAAGTTCTTAGGATACCACAAAGAGAACAAAAAAAAAAAATACTGATTCCTTTTCTTTTTCTTAAACTAAGTCATGGAAATCGGCAGCCTACAGTTATGTTGTCTAGGTCAACTCCTCAACTTTGATGACATCTTCAATAGTCAGACAGTGGCTCTGGTGTCTGGCAGGCCCTAGCTTCTGTTATCTTCCCACTGGAAGAAGGACTTCCCCGTTGGGTAATTCTCTTGACAACCACCTCTCTAATACAGCCTTGAGACTTAGGGATTAAAGATGGTACCTAAACAAAGAGTGCTCGTATCAAAGTCTTCCATGATAGAGCATGAGCTGTGCGGAGAGAGCCGTAAGTAGGACTGCCCCAGGTAGTGGCTTGTTGGCAAAGTGCTTTCCACAGAGTTAGAAGAGGGATTCATCTCTCCCAGAGTCCCCTCAGACCCGAGTTTCTAAATTATTTCTGATAGGTAGATATGTTTTAGTTCTTCAGATTTTTATTAATACAATACTTGGTAATAGGTCCAGACTCTAGTGGTGGCCACGTCGAGGGCTGGGGGCAGGGGAGAGGCAGTCGCTTAAAGCTCTGCTTCCTGGGAGTCTGCACAGATCCCCGAGGGAAGGTTAAAAATTCTGTTATGTTCCCGAATGTCTGGCACAGCTTTGGAGGATTTAATTCTGATGAAACATGTTCAACATGAACTTGAAGTGAATCTCTGCCCCCTGGACATAAAATTAAAACACTCTTCCTGAGTCGAACCCTGGAGATTTCCGGTCAGTGTTTCAGGAGCAAGACCCAAGTTATATATCTTTTATATTTCTAGGTGTGATGGGTACTGCTGAGACAGGGGTGTATTTTAAGATGGAAGCTTTTAATTGCGAGTTAGTGATTCTGGTTGGTTTTTTTTTAAAGAAGCATGTCTTTTTACATGTGCTGTTTTTAAATGTACTGTTTCCCACCCAAGCGCACTGTGATAGAAGGATATTTTATTTTTAATGACTAAGATGGGGGTCTGGAGATGAGATCCCATTTAGGGGTGTGATCAATCCTATTCCTGAAGTCAAGGTGTAGGGTGGGAATACTAACTCTTGATGTCAACTACCTTGCTTCAAAGCCTAGATAAATGATCTTTTGGTTCTCTGTGTCTGTATCCGTCACGTTACTATACCAGAGCTCTGCTGTCTAGGGAAGACTTGAGGGTTGATTGCTGTGTTAAAATTAGAGGGTCCATGATTATCTGCATGAGACAGACTGTCCTGCTCCTTGCAGAGAGGGGTCATCTGAGATTCCGCTTGCCCCACCCCAAGTACATGTATGGAATTCTGCTTCAACTACATGTGATCTTTGCAGGGTGGGTGCTAGAGTATATAAGAGGAGGAAAGTTGGGGTTCAGATTTCAGCGATATGGCTTCTTCATGATCCGTCTTTCATTGCTTTGGAAGGATGCAGCTGCATTTGAATTGCCATGTTCCTGGGAGTTAACTGTGATAAAAATCCCTGTTTCACCACACGGGGCTGGGAAAAGAGTAACTTTTTCAGGTGGTTTGTGCCCTCTCAGAGGTGACTAGCTGCTTCCCACACCTCCCCAAGGCAAGCAATAAGTGTTACAGTTTTTACCTGCTATGGCTATGAGCAGATAGACTGGGCCAGCAAACAGAAAGCTTTCAGCATTAGGTTGCCAGGCCATCTCTCTAAACAAGAGGACTAGCTCACAGGGAGTAAGGCAGGAATGTGGAAGAGGAACTGAGGCACCAGGCCAGAGAGCACTCACTGTTGGCTGAACATTCCTTCCTGTGCTGTGGTCTGGGATTGGTTTGCTAACATAGGACTGAGGTGAGGACTTGGAGACCCTTTAGGGAGGACTGTGGACTTCAGAAACTAGGCTGCCCTCTCACACATCCCCAAGCCTTACACTTCTCCCACAGACCCCACAGCAACACACAGTAGGCACTCATTAAATATGGGTTGAAAAATCAATGTATCTGACTGAAGGACGGAACGACTCGACCCCAGGAGCCACCGAACAAAAACACTGAAGGCTTTGCTTTAGTCTGTCTAGCTTTTTTTCCTCTCAGAACAAACAGAAGAACCAAAACCAAAACAAAAATATAATCAGACAAAGCTCTGCTCTGAAAGGTACTGAACAAACGCATCTGAGTTATTATTGCAAGAAAAATCAATGGTTCTTCTGCCCACCACTGAGCCTTGGGCGTTGACTTGGAAACACAGACACCCTCCCAGACCAACGCTCTCCTGAGCCCACGTGCTGAGTGCACAAGGTCCAGCTTCCCCAGCTGCCTGACCAGTG
Source organism: Mus caroli (assembly GCF_978045245.1). Taxonomy (NCBI): domain Eukaryota; kingdom Metazoa; phylum Chordata; class Mammalia; order Rodentia; family Muridae; genus Mus; species Mus caroli. The sequence goes on from NW_028227275.1 coordinate 5,063,921, forward strand.
GGAAATCATTTCCTTCATGGAGAGCAGCCATTGCTTCAGGTATTAGCATACATTCGGTGCCCCCTGTCTTCCAGCTAACGTAGCAAGTGGACATTTAAGTGTGTGGGGGGGGCTCGTGGGGGGGGGGAGTAAATTAAGCAACCGTGGGGCTTGGGAGCTTGGAGAGTGAGTTTCAGAATCATAGGAGGATAAAGGAAAAGTAAAGCAATTGGCCCAGAGCTAGTCAGGTATTTGTTACAGCCTAGGATTCTGGAAAACTTTAAAATAATAACAGATCCTCTATCCTACCAGAGACAAGGCCCTACAACTTCATCTTAACTTGCCCCATGGATATTATTTTGGGATGGCGAAGTGGTAGAAATCTATTCCGGGAGGTCCTGAAGATGCCAATTCTCGGAACTGCCCCAACCATCTGCAGCCACCAAGGGATCTTAGGCTACAGAGCCCCCTTTGGAGGAGCAAACTGACAAGCTTACAGAAGACACAGGTTCTCTGAAGAGCCTACAGGAGTATCCGCATTCACAGAAGCCATGGTTGTGGTTTTCAGAGCTGAGAGAGAGAAGTGGGAAAATGGGGATAAAGGTTCTGTTATGAGAGACGAACCACTTGTAGAAGGCTCAGAGGTAGAGCAGTTACCTAGCGTGTGTGAGGCCCTGGCTTCAGTCACCAATAAGTAAATACAATACACACTTAAGAATCTGGTAAGAGTGTTGAGTCCATATTGAGTGCTCTTACTATATAAGCCTCTTTTGTTAGGCTTGTTTATTTTAAGAATGGACATGAGTAAAACATACATAATACAGAAAAAAGAATTTGAGGCTACGGCTCAAGGCTTACACCTATAATTCCAGCACTTGGGAAGATGAGTCAAGAGAGTTCTGTGAGTTTGAACGTTGCACGTTGATTTACAGGACAGCCTGAGTTACACTGTGGGACTTTATCTATGAGGGATTGTCTTTTTAAAAATTCACTTTACAAGCCAATATCAGCCCTTCCTCTCCTCCCAGTACCCTGCACACAAGTCCTCCCACTGTTCTCAAAAGAGAAGGGGAAGCCCCCTCTTGGTCTCTCTCTCTCTCTCTCTCCACACACACACACACACACACACACACACACACACACACCTCCGCATTTAGTCTCTGCAGGACTACGTGTATTCTCTGAGGGATTGTCTTGATTGACGGATGAGAGAGAGCCTGGCTCACTGTGGGCTGCACCTTCCCTGGACAGGTGGGCCTGAGCGTTGAAAGAGGGCCGGTCGAGCATGAGCCAGCAAGCTGCCTTCCTCCCCGGTTTCTGTCTGAGTTCCTGACTGACTTTCTCAATGATGCACAGCAATGAAAAGTGTAAGCCAAGTAAACCCTTTCCTCTCCTATTTGGTTTGTATGTTTCAAATTGTATTTAGTTATTGTAGACTGTAGTTATTTGTACATTTTCTGAATAAAAATGTTTATACGTGTTAAACTGGTTTTGTTAGATATTTACAGTAGCACTCAAACATGAAGAGCACTGTGATGGCTTAAGAATTACTTACGAGTTCAGGATTTCTACGTAATTACCCGTAGTTTAGAGAGTGCCTGGGTGACTGGAAAACATTGATCATCTGGAAGCATCCGTCCTGACATGTGACACATCAGAGATGATGTTCTAGCCTCTTTCACAGGAAGCTGGAGTCAGGAAAGTTTTCTCAAAGGGGCAAGTGAAATGGACCCGTTGGGTTATGTCTGTGTGAGGGCGGTGCTTGTCTTCCCGCCTTCCTCTCTCTCCTTCCTGCGTGGTAGGGGTGAATACTGAAGAAAGGAACAGGGTGTGAGCGCGCCCTGGGTCTCATTCCTGCCTGCATGGACCAAGCACGGTGGCCCATGCCTGTAACCCCAACACAGTAGACAATGGGATCAGAAGGCCAAGATCTTCCATGGCTACCTAGTGCGACATCAGGCCCTGTTTTAAATAAAGGGTAGAAGAAAGAAGGAAGGAAGGAGGGAAGGAAGGAAGAAAGAGGAAGGAGAAGCCAGCTCTGGAGCGGTTCAGAAATGGGGTGACATTTACTCCATAATCATGAAACTAATGCTTCCGAGTATACTGTTCATATTTGGTCGAAGTGAGAAACAGAATCAGGAGAGCCATAGTCCCATGCCTTGTCTCCTTTCCAGGGGAACCGAGGGGAGGGGAAGGTGTTTGTGAATGCAGTACGAGTTTCCAGGCACACATTCTTTCCAGATGGGTTGTTCTGCAGGGCTTGATGTTGCTGAAATAGAGGGTTCTCAATAGCCACCCTGCCTTTTAAGACTGGTTGTTGTCACACGCCGAAGCACCTGGTGGTTGCACCAAGAGATGACCTACGCCTCCAGTGATTCTTCAAGAATGAGTAGGAGGAGCCACTGGAGGGGGGCACTCTATTTCACAGTCCCGAGGAGCCCCTCTTACTTGCTCCTGGTGGAAGTCCACTTCACAGTCCTGCCTCTCCACTTCTGAGACCTGGCTTTCCGTGCCCTAGGGTACAGAGACCTGAAGCGTTTCGGGTCCCATTTAGCTCTGTGACAGAGGCCTCTCTTTATCTGAGAGCACCTGGCTAGCTCCTGGGCTACACATAGGCACAGAAAGCTGCGCAAACACTGGAGTGGAAATTGGCCCTTACACGGTAGCTTGGACTTTTGTCTACTGGTTTTTTTTTGTTTTGTTTAGTTTTGTTTTGGCTTGTTTGTTTATTTTTTTTTAAAGCAAGAAATTTCAATGTTTTGCTTTGCTGAAGTCATTAAGTATTCTGTAAGAGCCAGAGTCATTGGAGAGGCAGTAATTTTCTGTTGAGTAATGGCTGAGGTTTCCCCAACCCATCATCCACTCATCTGCCTGCCTGACTGACCTAGCAACTCGGACAGCCGCTGCCAAGGGGCTCTGGCCACAAATCTGTCAGGATCCCTCTTTCACCAGAGGCTTCGTTACCAACCAGAGGCTGAGTGTCTGAGAGACGCTTTAAACAGCTGAAAACCAGGAAGAGGAAGTCAGTGCAATTAGCCAAGCCCTTGACAGCAGGATCAGAATAAAGAACTAATTATGTGCTGTAGATGCTTCTGCACACCGCAGAATCATCGTACACGTGACATCGTCAGGTCACAAGGTGTGTCCCAGAGTCCGGTGTCTCTCACATGGGAGTGAGACCAGGCAGGTGTTGCCAAGGAGAACTCCGTTGTCTCATGTTCTGTATGGAAGACCTGGGTTGCTCGGTGCAAGATTCTGTGAAATTTGAGAACATGACCGGGGAAATCGCATCTCTTTCCCAGCCTCCTTTCTAGTTAGAAAGGGACAGGGAGATGTGTGTAGAAGTCAAGTGAGCCTTCTGGGAAGATGCTCCCTTCTTCCTGTACCGCATCTTCCTGCTTAGAAAGTAGGTGCGAAGTACAGGGTGCCAGCAGCTGACCTGTCTCCATAAGGCAATCCTGCTGTTAATTTACGCCCTTAAGATCAAAGAGCAGAAAGGCAGGGAACGTCATGCAGAGCATGCTCAGACCCTCCTGCAGCCATGGGATCCTTAGCCTGCAGACTTCGTGCTGCATGTTCTATATATTGAAGGGGCTTAGTCTAGAGGGTCCTCTCTTGCAGCAAGTCTCAACAGATGCAATATACACTCCCTGTAATGCTTTCTATATGTTTGGCCCTGAGAATAGCATTGTTGGGAGGAGTAGGTGTGCCATTATGGGTGTAGGCTTTAAGACCCTCATCCTAGCTGCCTGGAAGCCAGTCTTCTGCTAGCAGCCTTCAGATGAAGATGTAGAACTCTCGGCTCTGCCTGCTCCATGCCTGTCTGGGTGCTGCCATGCTCCCACCTGATGATAATGGACTGAACCTCTGAACCTGTAAGGCAGCCCCAATTAAATATTGTCCTTATAAGAATTGCCTTGGTCTTGGTGTCTCTTCACAGCAGCAAAACTCTAAGACACTCCCTCTTTGTCACTCACACACATCCTTCCAAGAATCTCTAAAAGCTTGGGCCACTGACCAAGGCATTGTACCTTCACACTTCCCAGGCCCACTTCTTGGATCCAGCTGGGAAGCAGGGAAGCTGAGCTCACAGGATCCTGGTCCCAGGCCCAGGCACTGAGTGTCCACAGGTGGAGCCTCTGCCTCCCCCGCCTAACTAAGCAGTTGCCACATCTAATGATCGATATTAGACGTCACTGGCCTCCACTCTGGGTCGCTGACGATGTCTGTGCTTTTCCCAGCATGTGCTTTGTGACACAGAGGTTCCTGTGGGTGCGTTCTCTCAGCACACACTCCACTGTCTACCCTGGCCATGCATTCTTAGGCTTGGCTTGCTCAGTTGAGTCAAGCCCCAGCCTCCAGGCTTTGAGTGCACCCAAGGCCAAGCCCAGCATTGGGATTCCTGATGAAGAGCCTACCAGGAGGTGCCCCACACTGTTTGACCTGAAGAGAGACCAATCCTTGCCTCATCATCTGTCTGGCTTTGCGCCTCCTCATGTGGAGTGTGTCCATTTTCTTGACATGACAGTAACATATCAGTTTTACAAAGTAACTATTTAAAAAGGCATTGGTGTAGAAAAGGCCTTATCTGTGCTGCTAGGACAAGAGAGCCCTTGATACACTATCAGCAGCAACATTATTACAACCTGTTAGTGATGCATAATCATCACTGGGAATTTGAGAAGTTTAGAAGCGCCATGGAAACACACCTGTGGTGTGTCCCTGAAGGCTCTTCTAAGCAGAAGCTCAAGCCTAATGTGGAGACCCCCTTCCTTGACTGAACAGAAGGGAGCAACAGAGTTGAGTATCACCATCTATGGCTCTCTGCTTCCTCACTGTGTGTGGAGCCTGAGGCTCCCACTGCTCTGACTTCCTGTCCTGACAGACTGCCCTTAACTGTGAGTCACACCAAACCTTTCCTCCTTTAAGTTTTTTTTTTTTTTTTTGAGGGGAGGGTGAGGTGGGACCCTCAGTAGTTTTGTCTCAGCAGTGGGAAGAGAAGCTAATATACTAGTGTAACCATGGCAACAAGTAGACCCTTCCCCCAAACCCCCACCTCCCCTTTGGGTGCTGTGCCGGCTAAGGAATCCAATTCCATTTTAGAGGTAAGAGGGTCATCTTAAAAAGTGACCTCTTTCCGTCTTCTTCTTCTTCTTCTTCCCTCCCAATTTAGTCTCCCATCCCTTGGTTTAACGGCACTATTATTTGTTCCTTGGGTCATAAGGCATGACAATTCCAAACCAAACTCGAACCCACGCCTCTTCACCACCTGGATTGGCTGGCAATTTTTCTTCTGTGGAGTTTACATCAGAAGTCTGGGTTGACCTGCCTGTTTTCTCCCCTAAGACACTCCTTTTGGGGTTTCTCAGGTGTGGTAAGACAGGCAGAAATGTCACAACACATGTGGATAAGTGTGTAAATGCATTAGACTTTATTTGGGGAAATGGGCTTTCGCCACCACCCAAGTTCAACAGAAAAGGCCGTTGAATCACAAGTGCAGAGTTGTTGAAACCCAAAACCACTGCCATCTTAAATTAGACTTGACAAACTTGGGGAGGAATTTTAAAATCCAAACCATACACACACACACACACACATACACACACACCCCTCACCGCCCCATTCCTAGATTCCTTTCAGTATCAAACAGAAAAGAAACACAAATACCAGGAGGAGACTGGAAGCCAGAGAGGACACTTCAGGCTAGCGCAGGTGAAAGGTGCATTTGTTAACTCTCGGACAAGCTAGGAAGGCTGGAGGCATTGGAGCAAAGACCTTGGTCCTGCTCCTTCTCTGTCCCCTCCAGGATGAGCTGTCATAGCTAAGGACCAGGCCATCCTGGTGTGGAGTTCCAGGTAACCAATAGAACCATTCAGAGTTTCAGTCTGTGAGTCCAGCCAGTAGTGCACATGCCCTGCAAATGCTAGTTAGGCAGGGCACACTTGCTCCAGGGTAACCTGAGACCCATGCCTCTGGGACTGATGGAGCCTCTACTGCAGACCCAGCGGGAAGTAGCTCTGTCCCTGCAACCCCGACTGATGGTTCCAGTGAAAACACATAGTAGCTTCATGTTGGTCTGTAGCTGGTGGTTCTTAAATTCTAAGTATTTGAGTTACTGAGGCAGGGGGACTGCAAGTTGAAAGCCTGAGCAACTTAAGGATACCTTGTTTTAAAAATAAATCTATAAAGGCTTTTAAATGATGGTGGGGGGCTGTGATAAGGCTCAGTGGTGATCGCCAGCTTGTATAAGAGCCTGGGTTCAAGGCCCAGTGCCCCCAAAATAAATGGTAAAGATATTGGAAAGGGATTGGACACTTTCTACAAAGCAGACAGATGGGCGGGCTGGCTGGTGCTTCTAGGTTAGAACAGCTGCTCCTGAGTGTGGGGAAAGGAGGTCTTTTCATCTTTCCTCTGAAGCTCCGAGTTCCAGGAGGTAGACGACCAGCCCACGGATATGGTCAGCTACTCGCCTCACCCTGTTTTCTTACTGCAAAATTAATCTGGCCTATGAACTCCTCGGCCGGCGTTGGGAAAAGTGAGGTTGGGAAAGCAAAACACAAACCCAGACCCAAATCTTCAAGGTTGCAGACGCAAAGATTATTATTATATATTTTTAATGTGTTTGGTAATGCTCTAGAATGGTTGAGAAGGCTAAAACCGCACGAATAACGAACGGTTCTCAGCCACTCTGGGGCATTCAGGGTAGCATTGGTCAGTGCGGTATGGGCTGGCCACACGGTAGGTGAGGTCCAGTGCTAGGGTCTGTTTAAGGGCTGGATTCGACTCTCTACCTGCAGCTCTGAGTTTGAGCTCCAAGCCTCCTCTGGGCTTTATCCCCTTAGATGTAGACAATAGCTCGGCTGGGCTCTGTGAAGAACCAAATCCTAAGGGGAAAGTGACCGTGTGAGCAGGCAAGCTGAACCCTGAGGCCAGGAGGAGAGAAAGAGCATCCCACAAGCAACAGGCCACAGGGTCGCCAAGCACCGAATCTCATGTGGCCACACCACAGAAAGAACACCTTGCACACAGTCCCCAGTTCCAGGCTAGCAGCTGTAGCAACCCAGGTAGCTCTTCTGAGCTCTGGTCTCCTCTGCTCTCTGTGCACCTCCACAGCACAGCCATGTCGGGAATGTCAATCAGAGAAAGGCCAAAACAACAACGCAACAAAACAAAAAGCCAGGCTCGGCTCCCCAGCCTGTGATTGAGCCCTCAAGGGTTGCCTGCTAATCACCACAGAGGGAGAGAAGTTCCCGAGCCCACGCCAACCCCACTGCTCAAGTGCAGACACAGAAGTGCCTCCCCACAAGCACACTGGATCCTCTCGCTTTGTTCCCTAGAGCTCAGATGCCAGGGCTGCTCGGAAAGATCTGGGAGCTTGCAGAGCATTGTGGGTACTGGCATGCAAATGAGGAGCACAACCAAGCCGTCCCACATTGCTTCAGAGGACTTGAATTTTTTATGGTCTGTATGCGCTTTTTGATGTTTTCATTGTCTCCCAGCATAACTGATATGCATTCCGACTCTGACAACCAGGAGTGGTGGTGGGGGTTTTTCTTTCTTCTTTTTCTTTCCTAGGAGCTGGTCGTCTATACCTCAAAAAAATTATGTATGTATATTACAAGGAAACAAAACAGCAGCAGCAACAGTAGCAACAGAAAACCTACTCCAACGTATGGAGGCTACCTCACTTACAGGAGCACAATCTAGAAAGAAGGAAACTGGAGGTAGTGGGCCTGGTTCTTAACATAATGGTGGTCAGTGGGGAAGAATTCTTCCTTATCCCCACCTCTTCATATGTCTGCACTTGCTTAGTAAAGTTGGACACACAGAGAGAAAGACACATATAGATACATGCACAGATACACATACAGAATCACACGCTGACACACACACAGAGACACATACACACACAGACACCCACAGACACACGTACAGACACACACAGATACACACAGAGACACATATAGCCACACACAGAGTCATACAGAAACACATTTAGACACACACAGAAACAAACAGACACACACAGATACACATGGACACACATACACAGACACACACAGAGACACACAATAGACACACTCACAGACATACAGAAACACATAAAGACACACAGATACATACAAAAGCACAGACATACAGAAACATATAGACACACAGACACATACAAACACATACAAACACCCAGGGACACACACAGAGACACACACAGACACATAGACATACAGAGACACACACATAGACACATAGACATACAGAGACACATATAGACACAGACACACAGACATACAGAGATACATATAGACACACACAGAAACATACAGAAACACATACAGACACAGACATACAAACGCACAGACATACAGAAATACATATAGATATACAGACACATACAAACACACACGGACACACACAGAGACACACACAGATACACACACAGACACACACACAGACACATAGACACACACAGAAACACATATTGACACAAACAGACACACAGACACATACAGACACACATGGACACACACACAGAGACACATAGACACACACAGAGACACATACAGACACACATGGAGACACACATACAGACACATACACAGAGAGACACATACAGAGAGACACATACAGACACACCCTGATGGAATAAACTTTTGCAGTCATTTGTCCTTTCAAGATCCATCACCATGCTGCTAAATATCTCAGGGGCAGAGGTATTTCTAGTTTGGCTGCAGGAAAAATTTGCTGGCCATGTCACCAGGAAGGTATCTTTGAGAGCTGCCAGCTTCCTAGCTCCCAGTGGCTCCCCAGAAGGGCCCATTTGAGCCCAGACAGCACCTTCCAGGCACCAAGCAGCCCTGCTTCATTACAGCCCTAAGAGTGCAAACAAACAAACAAACAAACAAAAACAATGGCATGAAACCCAGACAGGATCCTTAAAGATTCTGAGAAATGGGTGTTTTCCTCCACAGCCCTTCACCCTTGCCCTGTAGCTATCTGCACACCTCCACTCCACCTCATTCCAAGCTGAGCCTCATCCTCCCCTCCAGCCCTGTTCCTCCATCTCCATTAGCCTTGGCTGACTCTAACAAATGAAGGGCAACAATAAACTCCTGGGAGTCAGTGCTGGCCATCCTTCAAATCTAGGGCAGTTTCCCCTTTTACTCTGGCACACACACCCTCTCTGCAACCTTTGCCCTTCATCTTCCTGCACTTGCCTTTGCTGAAGCCTGATGTGGTGTGGCACCATCTCAGAACTGCCCACTGCTATAGCCAGGGTCAGAAACATCTCCCCCATTACTTCTCTCCAGCCCAGTTCTCTCTGTCTTCCTGGCACACTCTTGGTGCTGGTATGGATTAGAATCAAAGCATACAGCATCCATGATTACCAAACTGCAGACACACTGTATGTCTACGTCCCATGAGCATCGGAGATGACAGATATCATCGCCATCTCCCAGCCAGTGAATGGAGGCTTTAAGAGAGCACATGATGGCCTCAAAGCCCCAGCTAGGTGACACCCTGCTTCTCCAGAGGCAATGCTCAGCTGCCCCTTTGTCTTCGAACTCCTGTGGCCTGCGTGAGGACCCTATAGGGTACCTTGATTCATCAGTGCTGAGTGCCCAAGCTATTTTTCCAGTTATGTCCTCTTTCTCCATAACCTTCCTTGGATTTAAAAAGGAGCCTGACTCTCCCACAGCTAAAGCTGCAGGCGGGTGGGAGACAGGTCAGTCAACAGCTTGAAGAAACCAGGTTACCTTTTCTAATTACAAAAGCCTTTAGGGGCTTGCTTTACCAAGCCACCCTCAAGACCGCAAGAATTTATGATCCTTCTAAAAATACCCAAATGAGTCTCTGGAAGTATCTTAGGTAGTCCGAATCTAGTTCCAGAAACCATATAAATACACTTAAACCCTCAGTAAATGGTTTCCACTCTTCTTTTTATGACTGAATAAACTCTAAATATAAATGCTGGCAGCCACCCTTGAATAACACTACTTTATATTTAACACATCCAAGAATAAATAGCTGTGCCCTGAGCTCTTGGTTATTCACTTTAAACCTCAGGCAGGGCCAGACACCCCAGACACCTCTCATTTTGTATTGATGACAAAAGTAAAGAGGGGGTACCAGTGTCCTTACAACGGCCTCCCAGCTCCCGTGCCTTTCAGAGGATCCAACTAGAGGCATCTCCTGGCCATGATGACCGACACCAAATCACAGTGAAGAGGAGTTTGTTTGAGGCTTTGTGGCAGAGACCTCAGCAGAGCTTGGGAAACTTCAACTGGCACTAATTATGGTGACTACAAAAAGACACTGTCCGAACTTCACATAAAGCTGACCAACTACTTACCCCCCGAATGCCTTCCCCCATCTCCATCCCCATATTGTTTAGATCCCAGGCTTGGGGAAGACAAGGATTTCTTTTGACACTTAATAATGTCTGTTGACATGCAACAACCCTGCTAGGCTCTTTGGTTCTTTTTTTTTTTTATTAAATGATTAAATTCTGTAACGGATCCCAGTTGTCATCAAACACCATAAAAGCCAATCATGCCTCAAGTCATCAATATTTATTGTCCCCCATAGTGGGGGAGGCTGTTTTCAGTTCAGGGCAGATGGGTTTAATTTTTCAGGGGAATGGTTGAAGCAGACACACCTAGTATAAAATATCAGACCAGCAAGGATCTCCAGACGTGGTATGATTGAGATGTTTAAGTGGCTGAAATGAAGAGGGTGAGAGAGAGAAGAAAAGACAGGGCAGGGGAGAAAGAAGGGAGGGAGGAGGAGGAAGGGGAAGGGAGAGAAGGTCAGGGGAGAGGAAGCTGGAAAGGGTGGGAGGGCGGAGGTCTTCTCAGAGAAGGGAACCGAGACAGGGAGAAGAAAGACAAGGTCACTCCCCAAATGTACTCAGTGTCAAAACTAAAGGCTGGGTGGGTGGGTCTGTCCTGTACACCCAGGAGGCTGAGAGGGAGACTGCAACTTCAAGGAATGCCCGAGAACAGAGTTCAAAGCCAGCATCTGTCTGTAGTAAGAGTCTGTCTCAAAATGAAACATGAAACAAAGAAGGACTGGGGTGGTGCCGCACCTCAGCCGTTGGTCAGTCGATGCAGGAACATCTGGAGGATGAGGGCATCCACAGCTCCACAAGGAGGTTAAAATCAGCCAGAGCTACGGGAGACCATGCCACAGATGACCCCAAAAAGGGTTTAGGATGAAGCTCAGGGATGAGAGCTTGCCTAGTATGTGCAAGGGCCTAGGTTGCCCCCAACAACATACACCCACATGCACTTGCATGGGCACACACGTCCGTGCACACACGTTCGCACGCGCACACACACATATGCACACACATACACACACACACACACACAAATGCATGCGCGCACACACATGCACACAATGCAACATGTACATGCACAAACAAATGCACGCTCACACACACATGCACAAATGTGCACACACACACTTTATTTCTACTGATATGGTTCAGATGAGTGATGTGAGAAATGCCGTGTTTCTGAAACACAGGCTGATTGTTAGAGTGGGTAGAGTGCTGGAGAGATGCTTATCAGTTATGAGTGCTGGACGCTCTTTCAGGGAACAGAGCTTAGGTTCCTGGTATCCACCTCGGGCAACTTATAACCTCTTGTGATTCTTGCTCCAGGGGATCCAGTGCCTCGTCTGGCTTCCATGGGCATCCGCTCCCACACACCCATGCATAGATGCAAACACAGAGACATATTTTTAAAAAAAGTAGACCCTTAAAAAAATGAAAAATCGGAATCTACGGGGATGAGAAGAGCACGAGGAAAGGGCACGGGAGGGGACAGAGCACGCTCGGTGTAAGAGGCAAGAAAGCATAGAGTCTGATGCTCACACATGTAATCTTAGAGCTTGGGAGGCTGAGGCAGGAGAATTGCTGAACACTTGAGGCCAGCCTGGGAGTACCAGGCCTGCATTGGCTTCACAGAAAGACCTTGTCTCAAAATGGAAAAGGAAAAGGGAGAAGGAAGGGGTAAAGGAGAGGGGAAGGGGAGGAGGGGGAGGTAGTGCAGGAGGGGGAGGTAGTGCAGGAAGAGGAGGAGGAAGGGGAGGAGGGGGAGGAAGGTAACCATGAAGAGAAGGACAAAGAGGGAAAAGGCAGATGAGGAAAATGAAGGGTGAGAGAAAACATGAGAACAAACCCAGAAGTCACAGGGACAGTGAGAGGAGGAGGTTTCTAGAGACCGAACACATAAGGGAAGGTTTGGGTGGGGCGTCACCTACTGCTAGCAGGGGTGGCCTGGCCAAGCAGGGGGTGGCCCTGTATTCTGGGGGCTCTGTAAGCTATGGGTAGTCCAAACCAGAGCCAATCAGGAGTGAGTGCAGCCTTTGGCAACCCCATGGCTTCTTCCTGTGTTGCCTCAGAAGTCTGCATCTTTCCTGGCAGATGACGGCTCAAGAGCTCTCACACTCCACCTCAGGGAAGTCTGCATGGATTCTATCCTCACTGAGGTATAAATGACTGACAGGACCTCCTTCTGAGACCTTCTCATTTCTAATCACACACTCCCAGTCATGGATCAGCCAGATGGGGCGATGTTAGGCAACACAAAGCCGGTTCCCTTCCCACAGGCAAAGCTATTTTGTTCCCCTAACATGTTCAGCTATGAACATGCTCTGTAGACCCATAGGTACGACTAGACTTTGAGGCTACACAACCCAGGTCAAATGTTGGGCCCTCAGGCCTCTGTTTGGGACCCCGGGTCACTAAAGGGACTGGATGAGGGACTTTGTTCTTTGTCTTTGGGGTTCAATGAGACTTTAAAAAAAATTTTTATTAGGTATTTTCTTCATTTCCATTGCTATCCCAAAAGTCCCCCATACCCCCCTCCCCACTCCCCTACCCACCCACTCCCACTTCTTGGCCCTGGCGTTCCCTTGTACTGAGGCATATAAAGTTTGCACAACCAATGGGCCTCTCTTTCCACTGATGGCCGGCTAGGCCATCTTCTGCTACATATGCAGCTAGAGACAAGAGCTCCAGGGGGTACTGGTTAGTTCATATTGTTGTTCCACCTATAGGGTTGCAGATCCCTTTAGCTCCTTGGGTACTTTCTCTAGCTCCTCCATTAGGGACCCTGTGATCCATCCAATAGCTGACTGTGAGCATCCACTTCTGTGTTTGCTAGGCCCCGGCATAGATTCACAAGAGACAGCTATATCAGGGTCCTTTCAGCAAAATCTTGCTAGTATATGCAATGGTGTCAGCGTTTGGAAGCTGATTATGGGATGGATCCCCGGATATGGTAGTCTCTAGATGGTCCATCCTTTTGTCTCAGCTCCAAACTTTGTTTCTGTAACTCCTTCCATGGGTGTTTCAGACCTAAGAATGATGAGAACTCCTGGTGAAAAAATAAACAGGTCAACCCTCAAGGGATCCCTGCGGATGTTTCCTAAGGATTGGCCATGTAACTTGGCCCCTGAGGGAGTAAGAGCCGTGGCCTGTCCACAGCATGCGCCAGAATTCTGAGGCAGGGTGGTCCACAGACACACCCAGAGCATGCTAAAGCCCAGGCTACTTTCTGCCCTCCAAAGACTGGTGTTTGAGACCCTAATGTCTTGCGACCGACCTGTGCATCTCCCATCTGCGCAGTACCAAGTGGACACACCGCGTTCTGCACGCTCCCGTCTCGTCTGGCTACCAGGGTCTTTCCTGCAGGGCTGCATCCCGGGAGCCCACTCACATGAAATGGCGGCTGGAGGTTCTTTCTCAGTGACCCAGCTACCAACCTGGAGCTCAGCATCAAGTGTAGGTTATCTCCAGAGCCGCACAGTTGCTGAGGGCTGGCACAGAGCACAACCTCACCGGCACCTGCTCCTTCTTCCTGACATCTTTTAAGTGAAAAGTGGACCTTCACATCTCCCACATACTCATGGCCCATCGGGTTCCCCTTCTGGGAGTGTCCCCTCTCCCATTGGGTTTCTCTAGCTTTCACCGTGTTGTTGAGAGCTTGTCACTATCTCGTAATCTAGAGCGCATTTCTTTGTTGAGCTGGACAATGCTCATATCTGCTCTCACTCAGAGCTCGTTTGCTCTGGCTCAGGAGGCCGTGTTTGAATAGATATTTAAAATTTTTAATGTAATCAAATTTACCATATCTGGTTTTGTCCTATGATTTATGTTTTAGGTGTCCTTAACACCATAGGGTCAAAATTATGCTACTTTTACATATTTTTTCTAGTGTCTACCTAGGATTTTTCTTTCACATTTAGGACTTTTTAGGAGTCGTTTTAAAATGCGTTTTGAATTAGAGCCACAACTGCATTCATCTTCATCGGAACTTCCAGTTAACAGCGCGTTCTTCATAACCCACCCCCTGCCTTTGTTGATCCTGGGGCCTCCTCATCACGGTCATGACGGGAATCTTCAGAGTCCCTTTCTTACTCTGTTTATGTATATGAGTGCTCCATCTGCATGTACACCTGCGTGCTAGAAGAGGCATCAGATCCCATTACAGATGGTTTTGAGCCACTACGTGGTTGCTGGAACTTGAACCCAGGACCTCTTGAAAGAGCAACCAGTGCTCTTAATCGTTGAGCCATCTCTCCAGTCTCTTTCTTACTCCATTTTTCTACCTGTCTCCACACTGGTGTCTTCCTATCTATATGACTACAGCCTGTAGAAATTCTGGATATCAGAGCAAAGTTTTCTTATTTTTCAAAGATGTGGTTGCTATCAGTATAGACTTATTTTTAGTAAGAGCCATTAAAGTAAAATTTTACTGGTTTTGAATATAATTCGAAGAACTAATATTGAGGGACTTGAGTCAATATGTTCCTAAAGATGTCCTATGACTCTATGGGGGTCTCATCTTATTTATATATTTCTCTGAAGGAATCTTGTGAATTTTCCACAAGACTAATTCCTAGATACTCGTTGTAATGGAGGCAGGGCAGGCTATCACAGCTGAGTGCTTTTGTATTTACTGGGACATTGTTGCTGATATAGCAGAGCTTTCCTTACCAGGAATCTTTAAAATTTTCAAACATCAACTTTATTGAGACAAAATTTTATAAACAATAAGATGAAGCTCATTTTAATTGTTAGGCTCTGTTTGTGTGTGTCCATTTAACCTCTGTCACAACTAAAATATAGCCTTTTCATTTCCCCCCAGTGTTCCTTCTCACCCCTTTGATTCCTACATCTCCCACCCACCCCAGGCCTTGTATTTAATTTTTTCATTTTATTACATGTCATAGGGCCTCTATTATAATACTGAACAGATGTGTTGAGAGCTTGTAACTTGTTTTCAATTTTTAAGAATTTTTAAATTTTTTATTACTAAGTATGATATCAACCATAGAGTATTTTGTAGAAGACCATTTATCTCATTGAGAAAATTCCCGCGTGGAAGTATTATAGGAAATTTCTTTTAGTTCATTAATAAGATGAGTTATGGCAACTGATTTTGAATGCTAAATCATCCTTGCTTCCTGAGAGAAGCTCATCTGGTCACATGGCTTATGTCCATGGATAAGATTTACTAATATTTTGGTAAGAATTTCAGCATGTTTAAATGTGGATTTTATCCATATATATATTTTTTTCTTGTAATGTCTTTGTTTCATATTAATAGGCAAGAAATCCCCACCCATCATATGAGTTGGGAAATCTTGCCTCTTAAGTTTTCTGAAAGAATTAGAGATGAACACTTTTCTTCTCTAAATATTTACTAGTGTTTGCTAATGAAGTCATTGGAACTGGGGCTTAGTGAGAATATGTTAGATTTTGCTTTTCATAAAATCAAATGAATTTATATAGTTGGAACATTAATCGGCATAGTTTTTACATAACATATTCCCTTATTTGCATTTTAACATCCGTGGGGTCTGTAATAAAGCCCTATTGTTTGATTACTAATTCTTCTATGTTAACTCTTCTTCTTGATCAATTTGTTTTAAAGTGTCTTAGTTCTTATTTATATTTTATGAAACCAGCTTTCATTTTATCCATTTTTCTCTTTTTTCCTTTTTCCGTCTCCCATTTTTATCTTGAGTGGGCTCATCCTTCTACTAAATGTAACCTTATTTTTTCATATATTCTAGGTTCTTAAAATGTGATGCTCTAAAAAGGAGTTCTGATGTCCACAAATCTTCCTTAAAATACTGTTTTCCCTGAATTTTACAGAAGTTAGTACATCACTTATATATTTTTTTAAAATAATGTATCTTGTTGAGATATGGCCTCAATACATGATGCTTGACTGCCCAGGATATCAACCATGTAGACCAGGCTGGCTTTGGACCCATTGTGTGGCAATGGGCATGTGAGTATGAGAACTGGTGGAGCCCAGAAGAGGCCACTGGATACCCTGGAGCTGAAGTTACCAGGAACCAAACTCTTGTCCTCTCCAAGAGCAGCAAATGCCTTAATCCCCGAGTAGTCGCTCTGGCTCCTGCTTATCTCTCAACATTGTATCAAACACTTTCTTTTAAGACCTTAAACATTGATATAAAAGATATTTTAGCGCTCTCATTACTTAGTCCTTGTTTCTGCTATTTGTTTCTTTGGTGTTTTCTCCTGCACCCTATCACCAGCCACAAGTGATGTTTTCCTGCCTCTGTTTATGTATACAAGTTGTTAACTGACTTCTATGCATTGAGAATTTTATGCTGAGTTCAGGATTTTGCTGGACTTGCAGTTGTGGGCTTGTCCTGTGTGTTGGTTGATTCTTTTAAGCCTTGTCTTTTATTAGGATGGGCTTAGTGTCAGCTTCCCTCCGGGCTAGTTTAGTAGTTTAGGGCTAGATCCACACATTCTGCCTATGGGTCAGAACTCAGGTGTGTCTAGCTCAGTCCTGAAACCACTTGGGAGTCATAGATTTCACAGGTCTCCAGTGCTGTCTGCATGGCTTCATGGGCTTTTGTCCTATACATGCACAGTTCAGTAGTCAACAAATATACACACAAGCCCTTCTCCCACTTCTCCTTAACCCCTGCAGTGCAGCTATAAGCTCTCTTTCTGTTGTATTTCAGAATGTTCCTCCAGGTGGGGAGCTGGGCCTTACTTTTTTGTTGTTACTTTTTTGAGGATCATAGCCTTCCACTGCCTGCGGTCCACTGAAAAATATTTACTTTGTATATTCTATCCTGTTTTATTCTTTTGTCTTAAGGTATTGAGTCTGGTCAAATGAATACCAATGTGACCAGAGTAGAAGTCAGAAATGCAATTTTGTCTAAGGCATGTAAATTGCTCTGGGATGTGGTAACATCGCTAACATCTTAGTGACATTGGTAAGGTTGCTAACATCTTAGTGACATTGGTAACATCGCTAACATCTTAGTGACATTGGTAACATCGCTAACAGCTTAGTGTGCCTAAAAACGTTGCAGGAGGTCTTGTTGGTTTCAGTGCAGAAATGATCATTATCCTCTCTAAGGAGGGACACATTTTATTCTTGTTCTTTAAATATCTGCATGCTGTTCTTTTTCCTTGTGCTGTAGTTGGGATCAGACACCCCTGCTGGATTATCTTAAAAAGCACAGTTTGTACCTTTGTCGAGTTGGCCCATGTCAGTGGAATTATCTGAGTATTTTCAAGTTTAATTTTTGCATGGACATTTGCTATTTAGCATTTATCAAGCTAAAGTAAATTTTAAAAAGAATCCTTTCTTCTGACTTAAAAGCAATAATTAGGCACTGAATTTTATTTAAGTATTCCAAATCCACTGATAGGTGCACAGGTTTTCTCCTCTAGGCCATCAGTATGTTGAATTATGTGATAAAAGGTTCTCTGCGGTTAAGCCATCTTTGCTTTGTGGAACAGAGGCAGCCTTCTTGTTCTGAGCTCTTCCATGTTAGACTCAGTCATCTGAGGTCTTTCTAGGGCACTTTATCTCTCTGTTCTCATACAGTTATGACTCGTATTTCAGCAGTAAAGCGAGGTAGGCTGCCTTCCCTCTTTCTGATTTCTGAAATGAGCATTAGGCTGGGATTATCTGTTCCTTGACCATTTAATAGGACTGGGTTCTAAAGTTTTCTAACATTAGGGGTTAGCATGGATGCTGCTCAGTCGCTGTATCTGTTACCTCACTCATTCAGTATCCACAGCCACGTAGCCTGTGCAACCTCCCTGTTGGCCACTTAACAGGTACCTTGGTTATTCTAAGTTTCTGGGCTAATATCCACTTATCAGTGAGTGCATATCAAGTGAGTTCTTTTGTGATTGGGTTACCTCACTCAGGATGATATCCTCCAGATACATCCATTTGCCTAAGAATTTCATAAATTTATTGTTTTTAATAGCTGAGTAGTACTCCATTGTAAAAATGTACCACATTTTCTGTATCCATTCGTCTGTTGAGGGACATCTGGGTTCTTTCCAGCTTCTGGCTATTAAAAATAAGGCTGCTATGAACATAGTGGAGCATGTGTCCTATTACCAGTTGGAATATCTTCTGGGTATATGCCCAGGAGAGGTATTGTTGGATCTATTATTGTACTATGTCCAATTTTCTGAGGAACTGACAAACTGATTTCCAGAGTGGTTGTAAAAGCTTGCAATCCCACCAGCAATAGGGAGTGTTCCTCTTTCTCCACATCCTCGCCAGCATCTGCTGTCACCTGAATTTTTGATCTTAGCCATTCTGACTGGTGTGAGGTGGAATCTCAGGGTTGTTTTGGTTTGCATTTCCCTGATGATTAAAGATGTTGAATATTTTTTCAGGTGCTTTTCAGCCCTTCAGTATTTCTCAGTTGAGAATTCTTTGTTTAGCTCTGTACCCCATTTTTAATGGGGTTATTTGAATTTCTGGAGTCCAGCTTCTTGAGTGTTGCGGCCCGCCCGCGGTCCACAACACGAACGGTTCACTGAGAATGGCAGTTCCCTGCAAAGAGAGGAATCTAGACGGGGCGGAAGAAACAATGGAGTCAAGACAAGACTCTGATCAAGACTCAATTTAATATTTCCAGACACTCAGTTTATAAAGGAAGGGGGAGGGAACCCAATTTCCCGCCAAGTAACTCAGGGTCCAGTAGCAGGACGAACACGTGTGTGCCTCCAGGCAGCAGAGGGCAGGTTCCAGCAGTGGGCGTGGCAGGACGAATGAGCCGGTAGCTCCACCCTTGAGCAGGCAGGTTCCAGGCTGGGGGGAAGGGAGGCCACATTTCCCCCCATTAGATAACAAATCAAAAATAAAAAAGGGGGTGGCCTGTGGCAGAAAAATTATCTATGTTCAATAGTTCTGCCTGAGTTCCTAGGGCTAAAGAAAAAACCTATTTCCGTGGGATTCCCTAACTATTCTAATGGTAAACTGTATCTGGCTGAGACTGTCTTAAAAGCACTGACTGAAATACCAGCACTGGGCTGAAGGCTCTGACTTTATAATGCTAATTAGTGCTGAATAGGTAGCTACCTGTTTGCCTTTTAAGTAGGGCGTTGGAACCCTGGCTGAGTTTAGCTAAACAATTTTAGAATAACACTGAACTGATAATTATCCACAATTTTGGGTGACAGGCAGGGGTACAGTGAGAAGAGATTAAGACTGGCTGGCTCCTAGTACAAGGCCAATTGGCTTTTTTATTTTTTGGGTGGGAGGCAGTGAAGGGCCTGCTCTTACAACAGCAAGGTCTCCAATCTCTCTCCCCCCTATTAATTAAGTTTAAATAGGCAATGCTTAACAGAGGTGATCAAATGATTTTTTCATCCATAGATGAGTGGGCCTTAACCTTGACTTGGGTGGACATTGGCCTGATTCCTCCCGTGAGCATTGTAACGACTCACATCTGTGGCTCTTGGTATCTTTTGGGGAGGGGAGGCAGAGCCTTAAGTATTTTTAGTTTTTAGCTGGAGTCAGATACCAACCTCTTTCAAATCAGGTGTGTCGCACAGGGAACTCAGAAACGGTCAAACTGGACCTTCCCTCCGCAGTAATCTCCTGCGCCAAGCGGTACCCATACCGTATTCATATGATTATGAATCAGTATCGCAATTCTGAGTTATTGCGAGGTCTCTATATGAGACTTGTCAACCTCAGATTTAGCAAGGCCTAGACAAGAATTATGTCAGTATTAACACCATTAATTTTGGTTAAACTAGGAGCTGAAAGTCTTTCCTCTTCATCTCTGTTATTCCCAGTAGCCTGAGGAACTAAGGACACCTTGCAGTAACAGCAAGGGTGAAAAGCCAGAGGCCAGCTAAGGGACTAAGCCTATATCTATCAAAATAAGAACTAATCTTTGTAAATATATATGAAATTTCTACTTCCCTAGCTCTCCTGGTAAATCTAAATCTTATCTTAGACTGAAAAGCCACATGCTGGGATGTCCCTGGAAGGGAGATTAGCAGAACCACCTGTTTGCTCTTAGGGGCGGGGCGGAGAACCGGAGAATGTAGATTGACCTGCTTGAGAGAAGGAAGAATACTAAACAATTAGAGTGTAGTAATGTAAATTTTCTGTTTGGAGAAGTCAAGGTACTTTATTTAGATGCAAATTGTAAAGCTAAAGTTAATCTCCGGCCTCTTGTAGGGGAATTGGCTCAGAGGAAACAGTGTTTTTTGAGAGCTTCCACTCCCAGCTCAAGAGGAATTTTAGTCTTTAGAATGATACTTACGAGGAGAGACAGAATCTGTGTTTACCTGACGAATTAATCTTTCTGGTAGCCACCGTGCTTCATCTTCATCTCGTGAAAAAACACAAACCGAGCCTCTTCCCCAGATTAGAACTGGATCTGGACCCTTCCATTTATTAGTCAGGGCGTCCTTCCATTTTACCAATGCATAAGAATTAGAAGTAACTGGGTGCCAGTGGCGTTCCGCTGCAGACTGACCTTTAATGTCAGTTTGCAAAAAGTTTAGGACAAATAAGGTAAAGGCAAGGTGAGCCTTTGGTGACTTTGGGGGATATGCTCTGAATTAACTTTGCTAGGTAATTTAGAATATAGGAATCTCTAATAATTGAACTGAATATTAGACCAGTCTAAGATTGAGTTAGAATGGCTGGTCACACTGAAGAAGAGTGAAAAATCATTATGACTCTATTAAATGACTAATTTTACTAAGTCTGAATATACAGTCTCTGATGTACTATTGCCATAAAGTTAAAAGGCTAGAAGCTAGTCTAAACTGGAAAAATGACAAGCAAGGATGGATCTAAAACATGAATTTAATCTTTTAGTCCTTTTAATCAGGACACTGAGTTAACTTACCTGTCAGCTCAGCACACGAATTACCAATATGCTTCTGCAGCGTTCTGTGGAGAGAACCTGTCTTTCCCTTTCCTAATAAGGTAGCTGTTTTAGGATCAATCTATAAGCCAATAAGTAGACCCTTTTAAGATACTAAAAAGCACTTATTAAATTTGACATTTTAATCTCAAATTTTGAAAATAAAGGTATGTTTTAAATAGTGTGCATGGAAATGCACTAAATAGTATATATGGGGATACAATTTCTCTCTTTTGTCTTTTAAGAGGTTAAAGTTTAAAATTTTACAATATCTAACCTTTTGAATTAATAACTTTTTGGACAAAACATTTTAAATATTTGGCTGTAAAGGGGCAGTGACTGATTGCACTTTCAATCATTTTTCTTAAGGAACGGTTGTAACTAGAAGGCTAGAAAAGTTATTAAGAGTCACACGTGCATAATTTATTTATTTATTAACTAAAAATATGTATAAGCAATTGTAAATTTGAGAATTAATAGTATCTGAGGGACGAACAATTTTAAGTAATTATGAGCTCAGAGATATAGCATTGACTATTAATATATAAATTAAGGTTTGATTGTTCAGCATTTTAAAACACCATCTACAGCACACAACCAGATTATTTGTGCTGGAATAGGGGCAACTGTGTGTCTTAAGACTCTGCCTCACAGCAGCTAGTTGGGCCCACGTGGGCTAACGATCGGCTGGGAGGATGAGAAAAATGACTTTACAATAATGTTTTTTTCTGGCCAAAGAATTGTCTTGGGCACAACTAATTTTTAATTACCAATTAACAACAATTATAAAAGCTTTCTTTATTTTTTGTAAAACCTTTTGTAGTAAACTAAAACACTAAGTAATAAAAGGATACTGTCTCTGAATCTTTTGGGTGAGAGCAAGGATTTAAGGTAAACTTCCCTTGAGAAGCATTAGTTAATAAAATACTTTCCACTTAGGAAACAATATATACTGAAGGATTAAAACTTTTGGCTTCTTGTAAAGAAGCAGAAACAATAAACATTTCTCTTACATAATGTAAAGCTATATTAGCCATACATAGAGGCAAAATTTTCTAGTGATTACCAGTTTACTAGAAGCAAAAATCTTTGAATTTAAGCATTATTTTAAACATCTGAATAGATCTGTAACACTGTTAAAAAGAAATTTTCTTGAACACAGGGAAAAACTTTTTTAGGCATTGTTTGCAAAACAAAAGAAAGGGCCACAAGCCGCTCTGGGACTGCCCAGAGCCCTGTATTGACTCAAAGGTAAAATACTTTTTAATCTGAGCATTAATCTTAAATTTGCAATCAAACTGCAAGCTGCAGTCAATGGAACAATGGCCGATTTAACCATAATTTTTAAGTTTTTGTGCAAGGTTAGGATAATATCTACAAATTTGGGAAAGCAAAACCTATGTTTAAAACAATTTATCACTGTTAAAATCAATATTAGAAGCATTACTATCATATTACGAAGTTTGGATATCAATTAATACCTATGAATACCTATTAAAGCAAGCTTTAACGCTTTAATAAAGAGGCATTGCTTTATATCTTATCTTAAATTTTACTATTTAGGATAGGAACCACATTAATCATTATCTAAACTAGAAATATCTTAAGAGACTCAGCCTCTGAAGCTTAATCTCAAACTCTAACTTGCTTCAGGGCCTCACCAACTTTTTCTCAGGTTCCACAATCTATCGTTTCTTCTTCTTTGAACCATGGACAACAGCTATCTATCTTATCTAAAAAATTTCTGACTTTGAACCCTTCTTTCTTCCACCTAAGCAGTTTTCTAAAAAACTGCGGCACACCGCCTGTCTCCGTATCTAGTTCCGATTTACGAACTGCTGACCCCAAGCAGAACCAGTGTTGGGTCAGCACTGCTTCAAACTTGTTCGTATCCTACCGCATCCCCAGCAACATTCTACAAAACTGAATTTTTTTTTTTTTTTTTTAGGCTAGCGCTAGCATGTGTACCTGTCCGTTGCTCCGATGCTCCTCCGATACGAAGATTCTTTTCTTTCTTGTGGAGCTCCACACAGCAGTCGTTTCTCTTAACATCCCTCTGCCATTCTTCAGGTCCCAGTTCTGGCGCCAACTGTTGCGGCCCGCCCGCGGTCCACAACACGAACGGTTCACTGAGAATGGCAGTTCCCTGCAAAGAGAGGAATCTAGACGGGGCGGAAGAAACAATGGAGTCAAGACAAGACTCTGATCAAGACTCAATTTAATATTTCCAGACACTCAGTTTATAAAGGAAGGGGGAGGGAACCCAATTTCCCGCCAAGTAACTCAGGGTCCAGTAGCAGGATGAACACATGTGTGCCTCCAGGCAGCAGAGGGCAGGTTCCAGCAGTGGGCGTGGCAGGACGAATGAGCCGGTAGCTCCACCCTTGAGCAGGCAGGTTCCAGGCTGGGGGGAAGGGAGGCCACACTTGAGCTCTTTGTATATATTGGATATTAGTCCCCTATCAGATTTAGAATTGGTAAAAATCCTTTCCCACTCTGTTGGTGACCTTTTTGTCTTATTGACAGTATCTTTTGCCTTACAGAAGCACGAGAAAATCAAGAAGAAGGAAGACCAATGCGTGGATACTTCATTACTCCTTAGAATAGGGAACAAAATACCCATGGAAGGAGTTACAGAGACAAAGTTTGGAGCTGAGACCGAAGGATGGACCATCCAGAGACTGCCCCAACCGGAGATCCATCCCATAATCAGTCACCAAACGCAAACACTATTGCATATGCTAGCAAGATTTTGCTGAAAGGACCCTGATATAGCTGTCTCTTGTGAGACTATGTCATTGCCTGGCAAATAAGAAGTGGATGCTCACAGTCATCTATGGGATGGAACACAGGGCCCCCAATGGAGGAGCTAGAGAAAGTACCCAAGGAGCTGAAGGGGTCTGCAACCCTATAGGTGGAACAACAATATGAACTAACCAGTATCCCTGGATCTCGTGTCTCTAGCTGCATATGTAGCAGAGGATGGCCTAGTCGGCCATCATTGTGAAGAGAGGCCTCTTGGTCTTGCAAACTTCCTATGCCCCAGTACACAACAGTGCCAGGGCCAAGAAGTGGGAGTGGGGTGGGTAGGGGAGCAGGGTGGGGGAGGTGTAATAGGGGACCTTCGGGATAGCATTTGAAATGTAAATGAAGAAAATATCTAATAAAAAAATAGGTACCTTGGTATCAAATCAGTTGTCACCCTACACAATGCTTGCATTCAAGTCATCTTCAGTCTACTTAATAACAGCACCAAAGTACAAGTGGTGGTAGAGCTTCCTCCAAGGCAAAATGTCAAAGTTATTTTTTCGAGACAGGGTTTCTCTGTATAGCCCTGGCTCTCCTGGAACTCACTCTGTAGACCAGGCTGGTCTTGAATTCAGAAATTTGCCTGCTTCTGCCTCTCAAGTGCTGGGATTAAAGGTGTGCGCCACCACCGCCCAGCCAAAAGTTCTTGACTGAATAAGAACATGAAAAATGTGTCATCAATACATTAGCAATAACCACAGAGGGCACCAAAATGTGTCAGGCTCTCTACTTCTCCCTCTGTGCCTTCCGTATGTCTGTATCCACAGCTAGAGGCCCATCTGTGATCTGTCTGTTATGTGTGTTGTACCTGAGGCCTCATAGCTGTGGTCGTGTCTGATGATGTCTACACTTGTGTCTGTGTGTGCCTGAATATCTGTCTCGTCTCTGTCTCTCTCTGTCTCTGTCTCTGTCCTTCCCCCTCCCTTCCTCTCCCCCTTCCCCTCCCCCTTTCTCTCTCTCTCTCTCTCTCTTTCTGTATGTATCCTAACAAAGGGCTTTGCTCTGTATTTATTGACCTGCACAGAAAATATAACATGGGATTTCTTCACAGGAATCTTTTACTGTTTTACAAGGGGAGAAAGCCGGCCCAGAAACACACAGTACTGCAAACAGATGTTATCAAGCAGGTTTATTCCAACCTTCGAGCTGCCTTCAGTAAACGATAGCCGTAACCCACACACATGCATTACTCTGGGCACACAACCCACACTACATAACCCAAGATTAAAGCTGTGTGTTTAGCTTAGGTTGTAAAAGCTGATGGCATGGCAAGTCCAAGACATGGTAAGGTTTGTTACGTCGTTCTTTTAAGTCAGGCAGGTTAAACGGGCAAGTACACTGTAGGACGGCAGGCTAAGTGTATATAGTCCTAAACGCTATTGAGGTATACTAGCTTTGCTGAGAGGTCTGCTGTAAGTTCAGTCTTTTGGTAATCAAGAGATACGTTCATAAATATGTATCACTACAGAACCCTCGCATGCTGAGGGATGGAAGAAGGAATCTTCCATCTACTTAGAAACTCATACTTTTGTCAACACATCTCAGCTCCCAAGTGCCTAGAGCGTAGGGAAAGTGGAGAAGGCATTATGTTTGGGAGTGGAAGCTATAGACAGGAAACATGTTCCAATTGCTGACAAAGTGGTTCACCAGAAAACACTGAGCTTGGGTTAGCGAGGGAGCCCTAGTACCAATGACCACCAGCCATTTTACTGTGCCCAAGGGACGGCTGCACAGATTCTGAGGTTCATATGCATGGAACTTTATGCTAAGGGTGGTTGCAAGTACCATTGTGGGTGTTGAAACATGCCCTGCGGGGAAAGAGGGCTGCTGCACTCTTTAATATCTTCTGTTTTCGTTATGTAAGGTATTATTTATAGCTTCTCCTTTAAAAAAAAACAAACAAACTAAGTTTTCATGAGAGATCTTTATGGTGAAAGAATTTCTCAGTCTCTAGAGTACAGTGATAAATACCCAACCCTAAACAGGAGATAAAATTGCATTGATCTAAGCTCACATGCACGTGTGCTTGGGTCACACACACACACGCACACACACACACATACGAATGCACACAAGTAAAACTGGGCAATTATGAATAAAATCAAGGTATATCAATATCGATATCCTAGTTAAGAAGCCGTATTACAGTCTTATAAGAAATTGTCGCTGGGGAATGAATGCAGGTTCAGAGTGCACAGGAATCTGTGTATTTTCTTATCCTTCTCCTAGAGCAATTCATTTCCTACCTTAAGTCATACACTGGCTTTGGTGTTGCGTGAGATCCCCCTTTCATAAGTAGCCTCCAGCAACAATTAGTCCTGCATGTAATTTCTGAATCAAATGGTGGCTTTGGGTGAGAACTATGGAAGCAGTTTGGAAGCAGATGTAGCCCGGGGTGAAGTCACCACCTGCGTTTGAGGGGAGTTGGGGGAGGAGAACAGGGAAGCAGGACACACGTAAGCTATCGCCTGCTGTATAGGCCAGAGCTTTAACCTAACAGCCCCACAAGATGTCCATGCTGAATCGACAGAACCTGCAATCAGACCTTCTATTGAGACAAAAGGTTAAGGACTCAGAGATGGGGATGAGCTGTGACTGCCTGGCGGCTATGCTTAGGTCACACAAATATGGCTCATAAGGATTGTCACTGGCATGCTATGCCCTGGCGTTGAAGATAAAGATAGGAGCCATGAACACACGTGACCTCAAAAGATGGCAGAGGCCAGGAAATGTATTCTTCTGTCTGAGAGGCCCCAGGACGATTAGCATTTTGGCCTGAGGTCAGATGGGCCCAGTTTTGACTCCAGAAGTTTAAGTCACCACCTCTTCAGTGTTTGTTACCAAAGTATGGGCTACACAGCCTGGCCCTTCCCTGTGGTCTACTAAGCCAGATGCTGTGCCGCTGATCTGCCCAAGCCTCTTCTGAGTGCATCAAGCTGCAAAGTGGGTTTGCATTTAGTTTTGACCAGCCCACCCAGACTGGTAAAATCAGCTTAATGATAAGGCAAGAATTTGCCCCTCTGTCCTGAACCTGTTGTGGCAGTAGGCCCCTGGGCAGGTCTCTCTTCTCCCACAGCCCAGAGGACAATGGCCCTTATTCCAGGTCTCCTTATGAAGCAACCTGAAGCGTTCTTGCTAACGCTGCACATTCAGCTCAAACTTAGCAGCTGAAAGAACACTTAGTCCATCTCACAAACTCTCGTGGGAAGCTCACGGAATACAAGGCTCTCTCTGCTTTGGGGGTTTTGATTGGTTGAATTATTTGAGACAAGGATTCGCTGTGTACCCCAGGCTAGGTTGTGACTCAGTATACAAACCATATTGGCCTCAAATTCATGACTCTCCTGCCTCAGTCTCCCTGTGCAGGTGGGGATTTCCAAGCCAGGCTTCCTGGAAACTTTAAAACCTACAGGCCTCCTGCACTGGTCCCAGGTGTGCCTACTGAGCCATTTTAAGACCTTCCAAAACTATTAGTTGATCCAGTGGACATTGTCTAGGGCTGAGATGTAGCTTGGTCAGTAGAGTGTTTGCCTAGCATGCGCTTGGGAGGGTAGAAGCAGGAGGATCAAGGAGTTCAAGGCCATCCTTGGCTCCACAGCAAGTTGGAGGCCAGCCTGGGCTGTGTAAGACCTTGTACAAAACCAAAAGCAATTGAAAGAACATGGAGGGGGTGGGGGGAAGAAGGAACAAAAGGAAATTTGAGAAGTGGAGGAAGGGTTGTCTGGAGTCTTCCACTGACTCTCCTATCTGTGCCATTGACTTGAGTCATTGAATCTTCCTGAGTCTATTTTTTTTTTCTCACTTGAAACTTGAACTTGTTGACTTAGGCGATGTTGTCTGTAAGCAGGTGATGTCATCTGTAAGTAGGTGATGTCATCTGTAAGTAGGTGATGTCATCGGTAAGTAGGTGATGTCATCGGTAAGCAGGTGATGTCATCTGTAAGTAGGTGATGTCATCTATACCTATAGGTATAATTTATACCTATAGGTACTAATTTATCATTTGTTTCATTCCTATTATGCAGGCAATATTTTACTAGTTTCTTTAATCCAAATTACACAGATACGTCCTCTCATATTGAATAGAGTTGCTTCCATATAGATGGGGAAAGTATGCTTAATGTTTCTAGAGTAGTATGGCTTAGCACTATAAATTGGGATAATTTTCCCCAGTGTTGACAAATTCAAGTTCTGTATACAGAGGTGTATATCTATCTATGCCTATGCCTATGCCTATGCCTATGCCTATGCCTATGTCTATGTCTATGTCTATGTCTCTATCTATCTATCTATCTATCTATCTACATATATATGCATGTAAAAATCTAAGGATTTTTACCAGATATCATGGTCACTGTGGAGAATGTCTTTTTTTCTCTGTACAAGGCTGTCACCATAGACTTGGGATCCTTGGGTGACTCCTAATCCCGTGGTAAAGCTCAGATTCTATTTTAAGACATGTAAATAAATTGTTGGTTCACAAAAAAAAAGTAAAATAAAACCCACCGAACTTGGCTTTTCTGATGAACTTTGTTTTGCTTCCTGAGATAAAACTACATACCAGGAATGTGTAAGCCAATGAGTGAGTTGAGTGTGGAGTTGGGTGGGTTCAGGGGACTGACAGACACTCGGAGATAGGGAGGGGTCAAGCTTCCCCATAGATGCAGTTTAGAGACCCTCGGCCTCCTTCCTTCCGTTGCTGAAGGAGCAGGAAAGTGTCTTTGGACCTGGCTATGAGCGTTTCTGTGAGCGTGACTCACAAATAACTAGTTCCACTCTTCCTCCTTCCGCTGTGAATACTGACTCTTAGCAAGCCCCGCCCTCCTGAAGCACATAGCCAAAAGAAGTCCGGAGACAGGAAGTGACTGTTTCAAACTCGTACCAGAGTTACTCATCTGAACTATGCCCATTGTACCAGCCGAGACAGACTAAGTCGTGCTAACGAAACAACAGCTTCCCAGTGCGGGAACACACCCTAAGAAACATATGCTCTTACTCGGTTTTTATTTGTGGACATACTCCAAGTCCATCCCATATTGGTAGTGGGAATCATGGAGCCAAGTGGACTGATGGAGCTACCATCATATCAAATAGTCCGAATTTCAAACAGCCGAGGGAAAGAATTTCGGATGTCTAGCTTCTGATGTGAAAGGCACACGGGTCATTTCTGCGCAAAGTCATTGGTCAATCTAACCACAAGGCGGAACCGGAGTGGGAGGAGCTGTGTCTGGCGGAGGGTGCTCATTCTCATTACTCCTGTCCTCTAGTGCTAGTTGCTTCGTTCTATCTTCCGGAAGGATGTTTGGTAACCCATAGCCGACTTTCCTGGAAGATATAGTGTTCTTCCTGGGGATATGGGGATGGGAGAAACAGACAGCCTATCTAAACTCCAGAGCTAACCACAGGAAGCCCCGGACCAGCTACATATGCGCTGCGGACCCTGCTCTGACACTTGGGACCAGGCACCCTTTTGAGTTTCTCCCTTTTTGAGATATGGGCCCAGCAGGCCTGGGGCAATGTTTCAAGAGAGGTCTCTAATTTTCGTATCTAGCATCACCCTCTGGGAGTATGCCTAAAGCAGTAGAGTTCTTGGACCCTGCTGTTGACCCCAGGGGGAAACTAAGTAAGCAGTTTGATACCTCATTTTTCTTATTCCCAGTCTCTCTTTTGTGTTACATAACTGTGGTTGTCAGGTTCAATCTGATTATTTCGCTGGGTAGACTAGCAAGCGTTTGGATGAATTGTCCCTTGCCCCTAAGCTCAAATGCTCATATTTTTAGTTCAGTGCACAGAAGGCCCTCACAGGGTCCAATCTGGATTTCTTTTTCCTTTTCTTTTTCTCCCTCCTTCCTATTCTTTCCCTCCAGTAATATTCACAGCATTTCCCATTCTCTCTTGGAAACAGTTTCAGTCTGTAGCCCAGGCTGGCCTCGGACTGGTGCCAGTCCTCTTGCTTCAGCAGCATTCATGCTGGGATTACAGATGACACAATCACGTCTAGCTTTCCAGTTTTCTGTTTCTGTCATAATTTATCATCCTGTTTCCAAACCCCTTCCTTTAGAGACCTGGTCCCTGTGGATCTATATCTTCTAGGAGAGCTGGGGGGCGAGGGGGGGGGGAGACTGTGTGTACCAAGTTCAATTTCCACACCTTGATGGTTTTACCCAAGGCAGCCTCCATGGGCAGAGCAGGAGTGGGTGGGCAGACCTGCTCATGGCTCTGTGATTGCAAGTGTGCAGCCCTGCAGCCCTGAGTCACACTGACAGATCGCCTTTCTGGGCTTTGTTT
Source organism: Mus caroli (assembly GCF_978045245.1). Taxonomy (NCBI): domain Eukaryota; kingdom Metazoa; phylum Chordata; class Mammalia; order Rodentia; family Muridae; genus Mus; species Mus caroli. Next base: position 5,094,203 of record NW_028227275.1, read on the forward strand.
ATTTAGAATGCTGCAGACACCCAGAGGCTGAGGATGGACGAGCATCCTAATGTTATGTTGTCACAATGCAGTCTCCTTGGGCAAATCAAGTGCCAGCTCCATCTAGAAACCCAAGGGACCACAATCTGGACTCCCTAACCAACAGGTCCAATCATTTCAGATCAATATTTTAGTGTGGTATTATCCAGTTTGTGATCAAAGCTTTCAGAGGCTGAGAGGAATTCTCATATCCAATCTGGAATTCTTAGAGCCTCAAGTCCTCATCAGGACAGGCTGATCTGTAGGCATGTTTAGGTTCTGTTGTTTTTTTCCTGAACTGGGTACAAGATATTGCCCTAGATGTGAGGGCCTCTCCTTGGTAGACTTTGACAGAGCACACTGTCAGAAGAGTCCTAAGAATTAAAAGGGGGCTTTCTTGTGTTCTTTTCAGGAAATAAATTTAAAAGATTCAAAACTGTATTCACACAAATTTTCCTCCACTCTGCTGATGTCCAGCTGGGGAAAGATGGGAGAGGAACAGAGAGAGAGAGAGGGAGGGAGGGAGGGAGAGAGAGAGAGAGAGAGAGAGAGAGAGAGAGAGAGAGAGAGAGAGAGAGAGAGAGAGAGATGGGGACCTGGGCTTGGTTTGCTAAAGGATGGAGCTGGGGGCTGGGGACCACCTTGCTCTGGCCTGGAGGTGCCACAAGATGGCAGCATTTCTGAATCTTCTCACTGCTCAGGGGCCAGCCTGGAGGGCACAGGGCTGCCTTGGCCTGACCTGTTCTCCCTGCATTAAGAAGTATTAAGAGGTCCAACCAGAACATCTGCTTGAAGGGCTGGATATCCACACTCCAGCTCTCTCAACAACATCAACTCAGTGGCCATGTGGACCCTACATTGGATTGACTTAGTTTTTTTAAGAAACTGCCTTTTGGCCAGCTGTTGTACAAAGCTAAAGAACTCTGGGGTGCATTAGGAAGCACAGACTTTGAGCCTCAGTCTGGGCACTGAGGGCTCCATCAACTTCCTGGCATCAAGGCCAGAAGCCCTGTTCTTCCAACCTCCAACACAGGACAGGTTCCTCACTGCAGCCTAATAGGCAGTTTTGTCAAGGCAACCCTTCTTGGTGTGTATCTTGGACAGCTTACTCACTTACTCGCTTGTAAATCAACATTCATTTGGCAACTTTTGAGCCAGAGTCTCCAGGGAAACAGAGTAAAGCTCTTCCATCATGGAATCTGCATCTCGGATGTACCGCTGGAGGCCAAGTTCATGAAACTTTGTTGCGAAGGGTCTTGTAGGGTGATGACTGGGACTCTAGAAGCCTCCATCACTTTCTAGCTGAGCCTCTGCGTCTGTTTTCTGAGATGTTGTGTGTGTTATTGGAAGCAATTAAAGAGCAAATAGGTTAATGTGAATTTATCATAGGCCAGATGAGAGCTGTGGTTTCAGGTACAGCTATGCAGCCTCCCAACACCAGAGGGTGCTGTTTACATAACCTGCTTCTGCAACCTTTACCACTTAAATCTCAAGTTACCCATCGATGATGTCACCGAGGGAATGTTGTTATGAAGATTAAATAAATAGATGAATAAATAAATAAATAAATGAATAAATGAATAAATAAATAATAAAGTATGCAAATAATGTTTATCTCCATACCTGGTGTGCATCATTACAATTAGATTTAGATACCCATTGTTAGAGCTAAATATAAAGATTGAAACCTGCTTTTGATGTTGTAACTAGGGTCTCAGGGTGGTCTTCAGAGCGTGTATTTAGCTCTGAATACCAACTTTCACCCGACAACCCCTTCCTTTTTCCTTCTGCCTAAAGAACTTGTCTATGTCGTTGAAGTGGCTATGAGTCCTCACTTCTCTCTCTGAGCATTCATGGTCTGACCAGCGGCCAGCTCTAGATCACTGAAGGAGGGTTTGTCTAATCAACTGGACAGGGACACTGGCCAAGAATTATCCAAGAGAGGACTGAGCAGGGAGGAAAACCATGCCTACATTGAGTGACCTCTACAGTGGTAACTACTGACCTGCCCAAGATCAACTGACTTGTCAGACTCAGGGCTGAGATCTGAACCTAGCCATGTGGCTCAGCCAACTCAGAGAAGATTTGAAACCTCTTCAGCATCACATTCCACAGGGAAGCATCTGCTTATCATTTGTCCCCAAACCTGGTGACTCTGGATTGCAGTTGAAGCAGAGAGAGGTTGGTTACAGTTCAACACAGGAATGTGTCTCAGGAGACCTGGTTTGGGGCTCTATGTGAAGTGCCTGTGAGTCTGGGCAAGTTTTTTTTTCCATCTCTGGTCTTTGGTTTCGTGTATATAAATCAAAGATGTCCAGTCATTGTATTCAAGCTCGCCCTCCCTGCAGCAACCACAGACAAGCAGTGAATTCAGAGGAACCAGGTGACCCAAGTCGTACAGCTGGACCTAGGGAGGAGTCTTATTCAAGGGAGTGGAAGTAGAAATCTCCTCTCCCCTTCGTCCATCTGCAAGTGTGGGTCCCGTTCAAGGCATCCACACTGGGTCTACCGTACTGAGGTTTCCGTCTCCATCTCTAACCTGGCCCTCAGCTTACTTCTGAGTTGAGCCTGCCTTGTTTCTATGACTCAGTTCTAGGCTCTTTCCTGATCATTTAAAAAGCTTTTATCACATCTGAAAATGTTTCCTAAACGGCAACCAACTCCCGGGGGTGGGGGGAAAAACCCAGTGTTTTGATGAGTTAAGTGTAAACGAATCAAAACCATATGCATTAAATTTCCCCTGAAATACTCTCGAATTGACCATTAAAGACAAATGCTTTGGGACAATGTGGGCTGGGGTGGGAGGGGGTGGAGTGGGAGAGGGTCGGGAGCTGAGACCAGACTTGGAGCAGCCTCTGTGTCCTTTGGCAACAGGCTTATTTGTTCCACTGTGTGTATGCCCCCAAAGTCCCAGATGCCCTAACGGACACTCAATTTTTTAAATGGATAAGCTGATAATCTTAAACAGTAACTTAATGAGACCTTGGAGGAAAAATCCAAGTGACGAAGGGTGTCTTGTTCGGCCGCTCTGGCTCTATGAGTCTGTTTGAAATGTGGTAGACTTGTTCAAGGTGCTGAACAACTGCTGTGGTTTGGGACTGGAATGCCCCTGCCAAAACTCATTTTAGGGTTTAATTGCCAGTCCAAGGAAGATAAGAGGTTGTAGGGTCACTGAGCGGCATCGGATCATGGGAATTCTGCCTCCCACCTCTGAGGGGACTAGCGTGATTATCACAAGAGAAGGTTAGTCACTACACAACAGCTCCCCCTTGGTCCCCTTCTTCATCTTCCACTCTCTTACCCACCTTCCCTTCAGTTTCTCTGTCATGAGACCTGCACCATAAGCTAAGAAGTCTGTGCCTCATATACTGGCTCACAGCAACCGTCTTTAAATCCATCTCCAGGGGATCCAACACCCTCTTCTGACCTCGAGGGGCACTAGCATGCCTGTGGTACACATACATACACACAAGCAAATCACTTATCCACATGTAATAAAATAAACACATCTTTTGTTGTTAAAAAAGAAAGTGATTGATGCACATGGTCCTGTGTTTCCAGACCCCAGGACTGTGGACTAAGTAACCCTCTTCATAAATGACTAGTGACTCAGTCTCGGGTATCCAGTCAGAACACTGCAGGGCTCAGTCAGCAGAAGAAAATAAGTGAAGATGCCTTCCAACAACAAAAAAAAGTTGATCTGTTCATTCACCCTCAGGCTGTTTATTGCACGCTCAATCTGTGCTAGATGGTGAAAAATATAACTGAAAATGAAGATAAATAAACAGAGGGCGGAGTCCCTGCCCTGGAGTGACCTAACTCCTCAGCTTCTTCCTCAAGACCTCGGCATGATGTCATCGGCGGCCACTTCTCAGGGGGCAGAGGAGAGTGTCTGCTGAGGCTTTCAGGTCTGTCTGAGACTATTTTTCCCCAAGATCTTGGTTCAGGCTGGGAACACAGTGTATTGTGGTATGCGTTTTGAGGTCCAGCTGTGGTTCCTCATCTTCTGCTGCTTCCCGCTCAGGGTGTTCCCGATGTGGGGAGTGGGTGTGGCGGCAGTCCCAAAGGCGCCAGGGACTGCAGCTAAGTCATATGACTTGCACCTGACTTCCTCATATAAACCACAAACATCGTGAGAGCTGCGCAGGCATACCAGGTTACTGGCGAAGCCATTTTGGTGGAGACATGCCCCTGCTGCCCTGATTAGCTGAAGCTGCGTACCTGGTGAGGTGATGTGGCCTGCTGTGAGTGGATGGGAACTGATAGTATATAAGAGTGAGAGGCCCAGGGCTCGGGGTCTTTCGCCTACACAGTCAATGCTCTCCCAATAAACGTATGCAGAAGGATCCTATTGTGGTGTCTTTCTTGCTGGCGAGTCAGGCGTCCCACACCGATGCCTCTACATGCCAGGCTGGAAGGACTAAGTGGAGCCCTGAAGTGATGGAGTTCTATAGGACTCCAGTCTGGCTGGGAATGAATGCCTGTGTTGAGAGGTTGGGGGTGGGGGAGGGGGAGGAGACCTTCTCTGAGGATCTCCAGTGAAACAGCTTTCTGAGATGATCTCAGATTGTGCCTTTTCTTTACTCAGGGTGGGCTTGTCTGCATACACCTTATTCGGGGTGAACCAAGGGTTGTATAGTTTTGGGGAACGGGATGAGAGTATTCAGAATGGGCGAAGGTCATTGGCTGCATGAAGACTAAGGTACCGAGATGCCTCATTAGCATAGAGAGGCATTCCAGGAATCTCAGGTGCAGTGGGGTCTGGGATGCCCCAAGTAGAGAAGAGAGAGCCCAGCTGACAAAGGGAGACTGCCATTTTGCACTGAGCTCAGAGCTTTCAGCAGGGGTTCCTGGTGGTGCAGGGCAAATCGTCTACTCTTGTACCTCGCTAATGAACACTTATTAGTTCCTAGTCTAGCTGGCTAGACTGGCTGGCCAGCAGGCTCGTGGTTTCCTCCTGTTTCTGCCTTTCCAGGACCAGGATTACAAGTATATGTGCTGCCACACCTGGCTTTTCGTCGGTGTGGTCCCCGGGGATCAGAACTCATGTCCTCAGGCTTGCTTGCTTGCCTGCGTGGCAATCACTTTACCCACTGTGCTACACTCAGAGCACTCACCTCCTCTTGTTTGGATCTCAGAGTCTCAGTTTAGTGGTGTCCACCTTGCCTTTAACTCTTTGTCAAACTGAGAAGCCACAGGGAAGCAGAGAGGACCAGTCTCCTCTACTCACTGACCAGGCTCCTGAACTCTGCCACCAGGCACACACGGGTCTGTGAGACACTGAAGCTTTGCTCCATGGTCAGCAGTGTTTTCAAATCGTGGAGGTAGAAAAAGGTAAACAGGCTTTGAGCTGCAGCTTTTCAGCCTTGAGCAGGCTTACATGCATCTGGTCTCTTCCAGGACCAAACTTCATTTGATCACAGGATCTGGTTTACCATGTGCAGTTTCTGAGGATGCAGGGAAGAACAGCTGTCCTGGCAATGGCTGGGTCTAAAACCCTGAACAGTAGGACTATCTTTTTCAGTCAAACCGCATCGGATGAGCATCCTGTATCCAAAATGCTGGAGACCACAAGCAGTGTGGATGTTTTCCCTCCAACTTTGGAATATTTATGAAACTCTAACCTGGAACTCTTGTGTGTAATTGTCTGTGTTCAAAGTTTTAGGCTTTGGAGTGTCTAGTTGGGGGTGGGGTTCAAGCTGAACCTACCTTGTTTCAGCGGAAAGGTGATCAGCAGGGGAGGAGGCAGAGGAAGAGAGAAGACCCCTTCCACACAGGAGCTCTGTATTGCTGGCTGTCCTATGGCCATGAGCACCCTCGAACCTGCAGTTCTCAAGGACTCCAGAAGAATTAACAAGACCTGTTTGAAGGCATTTTTGGGAGTAAGTTAGGAAAAAAAGCATACCAGGCTGATGTCTTCACAGCCCTCTGCAGGAGTGAGAGTTCAGGTCTATGTCAGATGTGGTCTAATGCTTGGCAGCAGCCGTGGTCACTGAAAGCACACACCTCAACTTGCCTTGTCCAGGTGATAGGGCCCAAGAATTGATCTCTAAGGACCATTCCCAAAGGTTTGCTGGTTTTTCCTGCCTGGTCCTCACTTTCCTATATGGTCCATCTTTAACAGGAGAGCACCTTCTTTTCCCCTCCATCTTTTAGTTTGTGCCTCCCTCAGAGCTGAAGGCACCTCTGCGTATTTTTCCCACACCAGCCGAGCCTCCAATGCCTTTCCAAAAATGTTTCATCACCTTCCCCACTTTTTGGTTTCCTTCACAGGCAGTGCTGGAGGGAAGGGCTGCTGGACTTTCCTTGGGTCTCTGTGTACAATGGGCTTTTGTTTCGGAGATGAAGAATGGGGGTTAGGGGAGGGGAAGGCATGGTGCTCAGTTCTGGGGGCTTCATGGAAGGGTTTGGCTGTGTGGCTAAAGGATCAAAGCCCATACATAACTGTAGTTTTAAGCAAGGAATAAGGACAGATCACTGGAAGAGCACAGATGGGGGAATCCCCTGAGGCCCTAGGTGTTGGGGTCCAGGTGGTCTACAGCTCCTTTCTCAGGCACAAATCCTGACGAAGATGTGGCTACATGACTTCAGGAAACTGAAGACTGGAGCTAACATCCAGGAAAAATGTCTTCCAGGCAAACCAAAGCCACAAGAGCAGGGAGGTCTGAAGAAGAACTCAGGTAAATAGGACCATGAGGCTGTTCAAGCTCTGTTTGCGTGCCAGCTTTAGCAGCTGGACAAATGGCGTATAAACAGTGGTGGCAAAATAAAAATTGTTCACTCCTGAAGTTGACCCAGAGTTTTGTCTCTGTCTACCACCCCCATCCCCAATCCCATTCCAGGTCCCCATGATGGTCATGAATGAGAAGTCTGAGGCATTGGGCACAAGCAGGGTTCTACCTCAGCTCAGGAAGCTGAGCTCTGCACACAATAGAGGGCAAGTGGTCCCACTTCTCAGCAGAGGACCCAGAGATTCAGGCATCCAGCAAGTGGGGATTGTGGGCATCTCTGAAGTCAACATCTGTGGCCTCCCTTCCCCCAGCCTGGAACCTGCTTGCTCAAGGGTGGAGCTACCGGCTCATTCGTCCTGCCACGCCCACTGCTGGAACCTGCCTTTGCTGCCTGGAGGCACACACGTGTTTGTCCTGCTACTGGACCCTGAGTTACTTGGCGGGATATTGGGTTCCCTCCCCCTTCCTTTATAACTGAGTGTCTGGAAATAGTAAAATTGAGCCTTGATCAGAAATTGTTGTCTTGGCTCCATTGTTTCTTCCGCCCCGTCTAGATTCCTCTCTTTTCAGCGAACTGCCATTCTCAGTTGAACCGTTCGTGTTGTGGACTGCGGGCAGGCCGCAACAAACATCTCTGGGATGGAAATGACTAACTGCAAGGCTTTTTCAAGAGCATCCTTACGCTGTGAACAAGTGGAAGCCAGAGACAAAAAGAAAGGGGGTGTGGTGGATACAGCAACACACACACACACACACACACACACACACATACACACACACGAGAGAGAGAGAGAGAGAGAGAGAGAGAGAGAGGTTCCAAGACACAAATCGGATGGAGGAGGATGATTTGGAATGAATTTTATATGCATCTCTCAAGTCCCACCACCACTGCTACCACCATCAAAACAACCCACGTGATCCCAGTAGAAGAACAGGCAAAACATATGAGCAGACACTGCACACAGAAAAGCAGAGCAGACGGCTAACAAGCCCATGGAAAGATATGAGTAACATGCGCCATGGAAAGCTGTCCATCCTCCACGGGCTGGAGAAGAGCTGGACAAATGGCACCGTTTGCTCTCTGCTAGCAGAAGTAGAACCACCGCCTAGAAAGCAGCCTAGCAGACTAAATGTGTAACCCATGCCACCCTGGCATCGTACCCTTCCCAGGAAAGAAAACACAGGCACACACAGAAAACCACATGCAGATGTCCACAGTAGCTTTATCCCTAGCATCCCAAATTTACAGACATTCCCAATGTTCTTCAACATGTTAAAACAAAACAAAACAAAACAAAACAAAACTGCCGGGTCATTTACGTTATGGAATATTGCTCAGCAGAGGGGTGACCTACTTATAGGAAAAACAACACAGATGAATCTCTTGGGACAACTCGTAGGTGCCACAGCCAGTTCCAGAAAGTTACCTGTGATATGGTTCCTGTTAAATAGCATTCTAGACACGAAAAAAAAATTATCTATCTTTTAATCATCTATCAATCACCTATCATCTATCTATCATATATTTTTATCATTTATCCATCTATAAATCATTTACATATCTATCATTTATTTATCTATATTCTATCAATCATTTATCTGTTAACCACCTATCTATCATCTACCTATCTATCAATTATCTTTTCATGAATTTATCAACTATTATCTATCTGTCATCAATCTATCTAATATCTATCAATCTTCTATCATCCATCTCCATCATTTATCCATCAATCATCCATCTATCTATCTATCTATCTATTCATCAAATATCTATCAATCATCTATCATCTATCTATCTACCTATCATCTATTCATAAATTATCTATCTATCATCTAGCTACCTATCATCTATCTTCTATCTCTCTATCATCTATCCATCTACCAATTATCTATCTATCTATAATCTATGAGAAGGAATGACAAAAGAAGAGGGACAGGACCAAACTAGAGACAAGCCTAGGGCTGAGGGTGTCAAGCCCCAACTTATAGCTTCACACGCAATAGGCTAAATGTATCAACAGACACAACACATGTAAAATACGACTTGGACCCGTGAGCTGCAGCAGATTCCTATCTACAATGACTGATCCAAGGAGGCCTGAGCTATGCAAAAATATTAGTTTGTAATATCCAGAGAATTACTCAGTTCTGTTGCTGGGTTTGAATGTCTGCTCTAAGTCAGTCTTGATCAGCCCAAACTACCATTTTTGGTGACAACATCCAGGAAGCCGAACAATAACTTTTGCAATATTGGTCTAGGAGGCCAGAACTAAATTAGTATCTGCTGCTTTCTCTAATTATTTCACTACTTACAAATGAAGACATCCAGAGAAAGCAGATGATGGGAATTTCTTCTGATGCTGGCACCTTCCAGCTAATCTGCCAGTAACTTGGTACCCCAAAGTCTCTTGTCAGGAGACACCCCAAACTTACTTTCTCTATAGGAATTCCTCCACATTTTTTTGCCTGCTTTTGAGTCTTTGCCCGGTAGAGATAATGGTGACCGATGTCCTGCTTCAGCAAGCTCCGAATAAATGGCCTTTGCTTTCCTTATCTGCTTGGATTTTATTTCCATGCATTTTGGCAGATGCTTATGGACTATAGTATTTCTAATAACCAATGGAATCACCTACTTTCCCAAATCAGCTTCTTGCCATAGGTCAGTGAGTGGGTGACTGTCGATGGCCATTTTCTTTGGTCTGGCCTGGGCACAGATGCTTTCACTGAAGTCTAAAGCATGCCTGACAGGCCATCTCCGTCCTTCCAGCAGATCTCCTATGGATGCTACCCATTCCCACTGCTCCATGCCTTGGCCTGCCTGGTACTCCTGCAGACTGGTTGTTAAGTATTTCAGATACTGTGATTGACCAGCCTGACTTCATCTTAAGAATGGAAGCCGTCCTGTTACAAAATCAGAGCAAGCTCATTTCCGTTTGCTGCAGAACGCAAGTTGACCATGCTTTAACCTGTTTCTGGAATTGGACAGGCTCTCCACCCTATGGAGTTTCACTCACACCTGGAAAGTCCTGTGATGCTTTGTCAAATAATTCTGAAATGTTCAGCCAAGATCCTACCAAAATAACCAAAATTCCTCTAGGAATCATCCCACACCCACCCCACCCCCAACGCCCCAAAAGAGTCTTGCAGTTTTATGGACTGTATAAACTCTACTCTAGCTTGTGTTCCATGCTGGTTTTTTTTTTTGTTTTTGTTTTTTTGTTTTGTTTTGTTTTGTTTTCAAACCCTGCTTTAGAGAGATATCCCTGTCTGACAGAAAATAAAGCTTGCTTAATTTGACCAAAGAACATAGATAATGACTTTTAGTTCAGCAGAATTAGCAATTCCCACCATGCTTGCAGGCCACCCCAAGCTAAAGTGCCACTGCTTCGTACTAGAAATACCTCGGAGGAGGAGGAGGAGGAGGAGCTATGTGCTTTCTTCCAGTCTCCACACTCAACAGCAGGGCCAGCTACATTCCCTCGCTGCTCCTACCTCTATTACTGAACTATACAAAATCATACCGTTGATCTATTTTCTGCCCAACTGCTGAGTCACTTGTCCTACTCTCCGCATCCCTCATGCAGGTGGGCATGGCAGAAATGTCTGAAGAAACCACTGTGAAGGGCACCCTTGTTAGAGGAGGGTGCTTGTGGCACAGAGACCCACCCAAAGCAGATTCAAGGTCCTCTTTCCACAGCACCAAATGGTATCACTTAGCACCACCAACTCCTGAGCTACCACACCCTCATTCCCATTCCCGGCCCACGGTCTCTGTCCCCTGGAAACATGTTTTGCAAATAGAATGATCTCAGAGTAACATATGTTGCCAGCATGTAACATTGTAATATCTTGTATTTTTTTCTCCCTGGCTTTCTACCCCTCAGCTACCCCTCACCTCAAACCCATTTTCATTGAACATCATTAAAAGCAAAACAAAATACAACAGAAAACAACACAACAAAATCCTCACTCCCCACTTAGAGCCCCAAGTCCTGGGGAGTCGGAGCACAGGACACACTGTCTCCTCTAAAGTTCAGAAATAAAAATGTCTTTCTCCTTTCAGCGCTGATCCCTGATGCGACTCTATAATCAGTATCAAACGCTCAGTAGCAAGGATTTCTGTCGAGCCTTCTCAGCTAAAATAGATTTCACCTGCCCATTGCTCTTTGTGAGGGAACAATGGGCATAACAATAAGGGCCTGGGATAGCGTTCATCCGTGAATAGTCTCCATTCGAGGTATTTGCTGTTAGCCCTGCAGATTACCTGTAAAGAATGTCCACCTCCCTCCGTGGAGAAAGGTTGTGCCCCAGGCGAGCAATCCAGGCTGTTCCGAGGTAATGAATCAATAGGTGCCTGCAATTAAATGGAGTCTGATATCCAAATGGTAGGAGTCACCTTTGGAAAGGGTGGGGGGGGGCTCTTTTTCCTCCTCTAGTCTAATTGCACAGCCCAGGGTGTCTCCAGTGTGAATGGGTCCACTCGGTGTGTGAGCGTGGGTGAAGGGGCTGCAGGAAGGGGCGGAGAGGGTGGCAAGTGTGATTCCTCTGGGGGCCTTCTTGGGTGAGCACTCTAGGAAGTGGGACTCACCTTTGTCCCGTTAGCATGCAGCTGGGAACCAAGCAAGCAACACAGACAAGCTTGGAAGCCAAGAGCGTCTTCTGGGGTTTTCAGCTGGATTTTTTTTTTTTTTTTTGGTGGGGAGGGGAGTGTTAGGGAACGTTGGTGACTGGGGATGCCTGCCGTGGGCTTCAGAGTAAGCACCACAGAACTCATGTCTAGCTGCATCCTTGTGCTGTCCATACCCAGCAGTGTGATTTGGGAATGGTAGCACCTGTCTGAGTACCTGCCTGTCACCACTGCTATTCATGGGGCTTGCAGCACAGGAAAAAAAAAAAATCAGTTTCCTAGCATCCCCGGCGGTATAGTCCTGATCAATCAGACGTGGTCTTCTGCTGTGCAGAGTTTCTGGAAAGTGACCGGCTCTTCGATTTAAATAAAAAGGAAGACGAGCATTTGACATTCCTTGCCCCTCCCCCCTCCTTTCCTTACCGGAATGCAGTCATGATGGTTGGAATCCCGGGGCTGTCATCTTGCAAACAGGAAGACTAACTCCCTAAGTGTTTAAGGGAATGGCATAGAAGGATCAGAGGGAGTTGGAGGTGTCGGTAGCAGGCCACAGCTGTTCCCACCCCATAGGACCTCCTGTGAGAACGATGGCTCCCTCTGCATGGATGGCACTGTTGCTACAACTCCCTATTATTTCTACAAGCTAGCACACCAAGGCTTTGGAAACTTCCTCGGAGAATGACTCAGAGAAAGGGAAAGAAATGCCCTGGGAACCATATCACCAGGAATCAAATGCTTCAGGCTTGGCCATCTCATCATCATCTGTTAATGCAGACAGCTAAGAACCAACCACTGCCACCATCACCACCACCACCACCACCACCACCACCACCATCACCACCACCACCATCACCATAACCACCATCACCACCACCACCACCACCATCACCACCATCACCACCACCACCACCACCATCACCATTACCACCATAACCACCATCACCACCACCACCATCACCACCACCATCACCATTACCACCATAACCACCATCACCACCACCACCACCACCACCACCATCACCACCATAACCACCATCACCACCACCACCACCATTACCACCATCACCACCACCACCACCACCACCATTACCACCACCACCACCACCACCACCACCACCACCATCACCACCACCACCATCACCATTACCACCATAACCACCATCACCACCACCACCACCACCACCACCATCACCACCATCACCACCACCATCACCATTACCACCATAACCACCATCACCACCACCACCACCATCACCACCACCATCACCATTACCACCATAACCACCATCACCACCACCACCACCACCACCACCATCACCACCATAACCACCATCACCACCACCACCACCATTACCACCATCACCACCACCACCACCACCACCATTACCACCATAACCACCATCACCACCACCACCACCATCACCACCACCACCACCATCACCACCACCACCACCATTACCACCATCACCACCACCACCACCATCACCACCACCACCACCATTACCACCATAACCACCATCACCACCACCACCACCACCATTACCACCACCACCACCACCACCATTACCACCATAACCACCATCACCACCACCACCACCATCACCACCACCATCACCCCCCATCCCCGCACACACACACACACACACCATCATCATCATCTGCCTTGGATCCCTTGCTTAGCAAATCAAGGCTTCTGGAGAAGTGAAGTTAAATGAAGGCATGTCAGAGGCAATGATATATCTGCAGCACTTTATAAACACCTCTCTGCACAGTCTGGGGGAACCCTGAAGGAAACAAATCTGGGAACCAGCAGGCCCCACTCCTAACATCAATGACATTTTAAAAGCCCCTTCCCTAATACAGAAACCTTCCCAGATGCCCACCCCTGGACAGACAGAGCAGCTTTTCCCAGAACCCAACGTGCCTTTTCCCGGGACCTTAGGAGAAGCAGAGGCATGTTTCGTCTGAAGTTAGAATAGAGCCTGCAGCCTACTGGGATATCATCTGGTCAGAGTTTCCCAGTGACCCGTGAAGGGTCACCTGCTGACCTCTCGGCTCTGGGCAGTGTGGCTTAGAGGCTTCCCTCCAGGAGGACAGCAGAGAGGGAGAAAGAGTAAATCACAAATGAGCTAATCACCATTAATGTGGTGGCTGAAACTGCCAGTCTGACATCCCTACTAATGGCTGACAAATGTCAGGGTGACTTGTGTGCTTTTCTTGTTAATTGAATTGGTTAATTAGGTCCCAGAGGCCTAGCTGCTAATTATGAGCTACAGCCAAATATGAGGGGAAGAAAAGAAAAAAAAAGATGCAAGTGAATGAAGACAAAAGAAAACACACATGTGCTCTGCACACAAGCAGGCAGCCCGGCTCTTCTGTGTGCTTCCCCATCTCTACTGCGACGGCCTCTCCATTCCTGACGTCCTACATGCTACTGTCTTCTTGATGTGTTCAAAAAGGATTTTTTTAAAGCTAGAAAACCTCCAATTCTACCTTTTTTCCACCAGGAACATCTGCTCAGATAGCGCCTCGTTCATTAGTTCTCTGCCAATTAGCAAGGAGAACAGGAGAGGAGAGAGGTAGGAAAGAAAGGCCCAATTTGCAATCTAACCCATTACTTTGTAAAGATGCTGTGTTTGAATGCAAAGGTGCCTACCAGGCCCAGCTTGTTTTTAACAGAACGGCTCCAATGCGTCTTAGCATAGGCTCTAGACACAGGGATAAAGATCACAGTCCACATTATGCCCCTAGGAGCTCAGGAGGCTTCCAGAAACTGGAGACATCTCCAGATCTGCCTCCTTGGTGCTGGAGAGATGGTTGAGTCAGTAGAGTCAGCTGAGAAAGCTTGGGAAAAACCCAGGCACAGTGGCTGTACTGGTAACCTTATGGCTGAGGGTTGGGTGAAAAGACAGGCACGTTCCTGCAGCTCGTTGGTCAGCTAGTCTAGCAAAATGAGTGAGCCTCAGGTTCAGTGATCGACCCTATGTCAAGAAAGGCAGAGAGTGGCAAAGAAACATACCCAATATGCACACATGCACACTCATACACATTTCAACTGCACTCAAACACGCATACATACATTCACATGCAATAAATGCCCCCCCCACACACACACTGTGTGTCACAACACTCCCTCCACACACACAGTGTGCTTCTCATGGCTTTATCAACCACACACAGAGTGCCCCATATCTCTTTATCAGGCACACACAGTGTGTCTCACATCTCTTTCTCAGATTACACAGTGTGCCTCACATGTCTTTATCAGGCACACACACAGTATGCCTGATATCTCTTTATCAGGTCTGACTGTCACTCTCACCCTTTGGGTCTTTGTCCCAAGAGTCGAGAACTTTGAGGATAGCTGTAGCCTCCAGTCCTGCATCTCCAGCTAGCTCTGCTTCTAGGAGCCAGCCAACCCAAACATCAGATAAACAGATCTACATTCTTAGGTTGGCATGAAAGGAGTGGGGCTGGACAGGGAACCAAGGCATCAGGGAAGCAGAGCAGAGAGCCTATGAAGGAAGAACCAGATTTCTGCTTCCTGAAGTCCTGACAGCCGTAGGTAAACTCCTTAGAGTGGAGCTGCCTGGCTCCAAATTTGACACCGTAAGAGCAGAAAAGGGGTTAGGTTTGAAAATGGGTGATTAGAAGCTTGGAACTTGGAAGTGTGTGTGGTGTGCAAGCCAGGCTCACTTGGAGCTGTCAGCCTCTGCTGGATTTCCACTGAGTGTGAGCCGCACCACAATGGAAGGGGAGTCATCCCTTCCAGCCAGCCAGAGTCCAGAGTCTTCCTCTTGACTTCCAGCCCGAAGTCTTAGCCTCTCTAAGTCCTGCCCCCTGCTCCCAGAGACAATGATTGGGTCAGCTACAGGTTGGCTCTGGTTGCTTAACTCTTCTTAGGTCTCTGAGTTTTGCAGAGACTTGAGTGGAACACAGGGGCCACAATCCACACTGAGTTTCTCAAAAGCATGCTGGCCTTAAATGTCACCAGAAAAAAAATGTATTAATCCCAAATGGTGACTTTCTCCTACTGCAAATTCCTTAAAATCACCAGACAGGCCCTACATGGTGTAACTGGGGCACCTAAACTGAGAAGGAAGATGGCCCCTAAAGGAGGCAAAGGCAAGACAGTTGGAGACTCTACCACAGTGGCTCCTCCCCCAGTCAGGCAGCTAGGCCCAGTTCTTCCAGAGTGGAATATTGACCTGGTGCTATCGACATGCCACCTGCTGAGACTCCTGTCCTTATTGATAACCAATGGCAGTGCCTAAAGTTCAAACACTGCTGGGCAGCTTTCATGTTTGTAAACAGTATCGATGTGCATAAATCAGGGCCATCAGACCACTGCACGATTAACATGAATTGAGGTGAGAGAGTCCATGCAGAAGAGGCTAATTAAAATCAGAGCTGGGAGGAAGCTGTGGATACCAGTCCGTTAGTGTAAAAGCCCTCAATGCTGGACATCCCAGGACTCCTACCCCTGCCTTCCCACACTGTGGCTGCCAATGCTGCTGTCTTTCCTTTAGGGAAGACAGGAGTCTCACAACACCTTGGATTAACCCTGACAGCTTCTTAGGCCAGTTCCCTTCAAGTCAGCTCCAGAAATGAGATGGGAAGTGGGAGAAGACAGCAAACTGTGATCCTCCTGTTGGCCCACAGTGTTCTGATGTAGCCTAGAAGACAAATGTGGGGAAGCCTAAATAAACAAATAGTAAATCCTAAGTAAATAAGAAATGTAGGAGAGAGGGAGACTTCCCACTAAATGCTCAGGACAAATTCTACAAATCCAAGGGCAAATCTCTACTCCAGACTGTCCCTTGCCTCAGTTACTTTAAAGATGGCGTCTGCTCTTCTGCTTAGTTTTTCAGTGTCTCATGTGGTCCAAACCAATCTCCAATTCACTGTGTAGGCAAGGCAAACTCTGAAGTTGATCCTTCTGCCTCCACCTCCCAGGGCAGGAATTACAGGTGTCTATCACTATGCCTGGCTCTGAAAGTGTTTTTAAACAGGACATGGTGGCTTATTCACGTAATCCAAGCATTTATGAGGCCCCGGAGCAGGAACATTGTTGCAAGTTCAAGGCCATTTTGGACTACATAGTGAACTGTGGAGTCTCCTGGCCTAAGGTGTGAAACTTTGTCTCAAGAAAGAAAAGTCTTTACTCTGTGAGGACTGAAGCTCAAAGGGACAGTGTTAGAGATTTCCTCGTTTAAAATAGCCCTATCCACTGCTTCCACTGCGTCGTACCACAGGGTGACCTGGGTACATAGGAGTCACCATCAGGATGAAGGACTTCTTTCCCATCTGGTTCCTCAGAAAATGTCATATGTTCAGCAACAACTTTTCTCTGGCTCACAAGTCCATAAAGGAATGGCCACCATTACCCAGCACTTGCTGTGCACCAGGCACATCCCCAACATTACACGCGCATAGCTCTTTTCGTATTTATTAACAAAGACAATGAAAAGTCCAGAGGGAACTGCCATGGGTGGACAGCTGGCCTCGGTGACTCTGCCTCCCCAAGACATCATGGAGATAAGGCAAACAAGGTTAGTGACACTTTGGACATGAGGACCAGAAGCCTGGGACAGGTCAGAGGGTTGTCTTACTCACAGTTAGAGGTAGCCATCTAGCGAAGGTCCTCCAGCTTGGGAGACATGTGGCTACCTTACTCTTTTTTTTTTTCTTTTTCTTAACTTGTTTTTTTTTTTAAGTTAGCAAACAAAATAAAGAGTTTCATTATGACATGAGCATTAGACTTTGTTCATATTCAACTCCCATATCCTCTCCCTCCTCCCGATGGCTCCTCCTTTCCCTGCAAAAGGTGCTCCTTCTGCTCTTACGTTGTAGAGTTCACATTTGAGAAAAATGTTTTATTTTTCTTTCTCCAGATTACCCTGGCTTGATTTTCTTTCTCCCACATAGCCCTCCCTTCTATCCTCCCTCTCTCTCTCTCTCTCTCTCTCTCTCTCTCTCTCTCTCACACACACACACACACACACACACACACTTATAGATTCTCCACGTATGAATGAATACCTGAAGTCTGTCTTTTTGATTCTGACTTATTCAGTCTATCATGATGGTCTTTGGCTCTACCCATTTGCCTGTGAATGACACCATTCACACTTTGTTATGAGATATCCTAATTTTGGAGAACTGTCATGGCCATGACCTTCATTTGCCTTTGGGAGCTACTTACCACAGTCAGCCATGGATTCGATTCATCTTCCATATACCCTGGAAAAGGATGAGCTGATCCCCAGAACTATCATGTCATAAAGACCACTGGATCAGTCCTTTAAAAAAGCAAAACATATAAAGCCTGTTTGTTGTTGTTTTGTTTGTTGATTTTATCTGATCAGAGGGCTTCTCTCCCAAAACTAACTAAGGTTGCCATTTTCTTAGTTCCAGCTAAGGTGCCCTACCAGGCAGCAGGAGAGCTGCCTTGTGTAAAGGACCGAAGGTTCTAGAAGGAGGGAGCCAGAGGCTAGTGTGTGCGCCATATCACGTTCCTGGGTTTTGGTTAGCTTCAGGACTGGAATGTTTAACTCATGTGTTTTTTCAAGATTAATCATAAATTACAACAAGCTGCTCCCCCTTGGGGTATTTCATTTGCATCATTTTTTCCCCAGAGGGTGGAGGGAAGAAAAAATATCCGCTGCACAGCGTTGGAAATTAGCTGCTTGTCACTCATGAACTTGGAATGGGATTTTAAGCTCATGCCCCATGCTCCAGCTCCCAGCAAGCAAGAGACAGACAGATGGAAAGGTCCGTTCCAAAGCACTCGAGTGAAGAGAGTGTTGGGCAGCTCTAGAGTAACTTGAGCCACCAGCTTCTGAGCTCTACCATGTGTCTGCAGGCCTTGATACCTTCAGAGAGAGGCAGTCAGTCCCTTATATGTGTAGAAGATCAGGAAAGGGCCAGCATGCACTGTTCTCTGTAGAAAATAAGATGGCGGTTCTGAGTCTGGGGAAGGAGCTTTCTGATAAACTGGTCTTTAGCAGTTCAGGTGGTATAGCTAACTAGACATTACTCTGAGTAGAAAGCTGATATCACCTTTCAGAAGGGTGACACACTGTCCACCAGGGATAGGTTGTGCCCGGGGACAGGCTGTCATAGCTTTGCAGATGGAAGGCTCATTTGTCCCAAAGAAGACCCTGTTGGATGATGAGGTGGGTGGGTCTTGAGATCCAGAGGTCAGGCTGATACTCAGTCAGTCTTCTGCATCCAGAGTGACAAGGACACTGATATAGAAGGTAAAAAGGTTGTGAGAAACCATGTTACATGAGTGGGGCTCCCATGGGAAGGTTAGATCCAGACTGAGGTCCTCCCTGGCTGGGTCAATGTCACAAAACCTATGAAAGACTCTGTCCCCTTCCACTCAGATGTGTCAATAGTTTGGTTTTAGGACAGCATTTCACATAGCCAGTGTTGGTATTGAACTTCCTATGTAGCTCAGGCTGGCCTTGAACTTCTGATCCTCCTGCCTCCACCTCCAGGCCCTAATATTACAGGTACTAGTCTTCATACCAGGCCTGGATGCTGCAATATTTTAGGCTTCCCAGTGCTGGAGGAGGCTGGTTATGGGAGGAATGACCCTCTGGGGTACCTCTTTCTGGGCACCACTGAGTGAGCCACTTCCTGGGCAATGGTTGAAGTACCAGAACCTGACCAGCTTAGTAGGTTCTTTAGGAAGCTCAGCTGGGTTAGCAGAAGATGGACCTCCATCACAAAAACTCAAGAATGCTTGAATCTTTCATTGCGTCATGACTTATTGGGCCAACCTGATCTCCCTTGTCTCTGTTCACTGATTAGTATTTAATTCTGACCATTTTCAGACTCCAAACCCACCCACAGAGTCCTCCCTTGGGAATCTGAAACAACTGAGAAACAGAACGAAAACCCTTCTGTGAGGAGGCCATCCATCATCAGTGGGCCTGGGTTAGTTTTTTCAAACCAGGTGTCACAAAACATCATGTCCTAAAGCAATAGAAGGAACCATTTTGGCTCCTGGTTTCAGAGGGAGAGAGTCTATGATGTTGAAAGAGGCATGGCTACAGGTGGTCAGAGCAAGATGCTGCCTCCCCACATCTGTGACCATGAGATAAAAATCAGAGGAAGAACTGGAAATGGGCCAAGGATGCAAGCTCTTAGAGCCTTCCCCTGCGGTGTACTTCCACCAGCAAGACTGCACCTCCTGAACATCTCACAACCTCCACAAATAATAGCACAGAAATCAACCAGAAATCAAGTTTTCACATGCATGAGCCTGTGGGGACAGTTCTCGTTTAAACCACTGTGGAGCCTAAGCTCCCCCTCCAGCCCTGCACTGGAGCAGTATCAAGTGTAAGCCAATCCTTAAATGCACAATGGGTGATCACACCTCAGGTTCTACTGGTGCTTTGCCCTGACCCAGGATGCCTCTTCCTCCCATGCCCCAGTTTTGGAGAATAATTCTTTGTTTGAATAGTTTTTATCTTATGTGTGTATTTTCCCTGTGCACCATGGGCGTGCCTAGTGTCCACAGACACCGGAAGAGGGTATGTGAAGTGGAAACTTCTGGTTTCTTTGGAAAGTCAGTTGTGTCAAATGATGTTTTGCTGGGGCACACAGGCGAAAGGATGTTTTGCTGAAGCAGACACAGGTTAAAGAGTATTTGGGGTAGCAGGCACGTGAAAGGACACATGATGTTTAGAAAGTATATAGATGTGACCCCCACAGACAGTAGGAGCTGGAGCATGGTCTTCATTGATGACACATATGTATCGGTTCGCCTTACATTGCATTACTGAGCTTCACTTGTGGGGACTTCACCAAAGAACTTCTCGTGAGGTTCCTGCAGCTTCCTGCTGCTTCATCGGCCTCAGGCTGGTTGGTGAGCCTTGCAGGTTCTTCTGGATTGAACTGCCCCTGCTGGTTCATGTGTGGTGTCTGCTGAATGGACTGGACTGCAGCTACTGATTTGTGTTTGGTGTTTGTTAGTGGACGGGATTGAGAACATCAAAGATTGCAATGGCCCCCCAAACTATTTCTAAACAGCTCCACTTCCCCTACATCCTAATAACCTTTCCTTTCCAGAACCTCTGGTGAGCGGTTGGCTAGAAAGGGGTTGAATCTTTATTAAAATAGGCTGTGAAAAACACACGCCTGCAGGTATGAGATCCCCGGGGACTGGAGTCAGTCACTCCAGATGGTTGTGGGCTTCCATGTAGATGCTGGCGATCAAATCTGGGTTTCCTTGCAAGAATAGCAAATGATTTTAATAGCTGGTTCATCTTTCTAGCCATGATTTTTAGTTTTCTTAGTGTTGTTGTTGTTGTTGTTGCTGCTGCTGCTGTTTACTGTATAGTCCAGGCTGGCCTCAATCTCATGGAAACCCTTCTATTCCTGCCCCCTGTGATAAAACTACAGATGTGCCCCCATTGCATCTGGCTTCCAGACCCATATTTACTAACAGATTCTATTTGACTCAGTTTGACTCAGGCTCAGTTTGTCACAGCTCTGGGGTCTTCAGCAATTGATACCTGCATTAGTTTTCTGGGACTGCTCTCTCCCGCAGCAAGTGGTCCAAATGATAGAAATGTTACCACACACCCCTGAAGGCTGAAACTCTGAAGTCAGGGTGTAGATGGAACAGCTCCTGAAGACTGTAAGCAAAGACTCTGGTCTAGACTTGGTGGGTGGTCTCAATGCTTACATAATATGCTCTCCATGAACATGTCTCTGAGTCCAAATTTCTCCTTTTCTAGAAGCCTCAGCCATATCATAGTAGAGTCCAACTAATGATCTCTTTCCAGCCTCTATAAAGACTGTCTCTAAATAAGGTCACATATGGTGTCCTGGGGATGAAGAAGACAGTGCATACACTTGGAGGGGACACAATTCCTTTTATAATAAGATATGTGAATGGTGAACACAAAAGGATCCTAATAAATCTACAACCCCACTCACTTATTACAATGCATGGAAACTGAGGTCTGAATGGGTAAGATGTTAATTCAAGTTCCCCCTCAAGCAAAACTCTGAGTCTCTTAGCCCTGTGAGGCTGGGTTCTTTGTATCACATCTGTCATATTTAGTTTGTCAACCAGACAGTCTGCAATCTCCTGGACAGAGAGTCTCATTGAGGAATTATCTAGATGAGTTGTCATCTGTTTGGGTCTGTCTGTTTGGGATTATCATTACGTTGAGGTGGGAAGACCCACTGTTATGAGTGGCACCAGTTCCCAAGCAGGGATCCTGAAGTATATACAACAGTGGAGAAATGGAAGCCCAGGCACGCACACAATCATTCTCTGCTCTAAACTATGAGTGCGATGGTGCTAGGGGTTCCCGCCACCCCAATGACATCTCTGGTATGATAGACTGCAGCCTGAAGCTGGGGTCCAAGATAAACTTCCTTTAGTTAGAGCATTTTTATCACAGCAGCAGGGAACACAGCTAAGGCGCCACCCCATGTTACATTCATTATTTCTTCTGTGGAGAAAATGAAGCAGAGAGAGGAAGCAGCATTTGTAAAAATCGTAGAGTTGTAGACAGGGAATGGAAGCAATAGGACCCCAGAGTAGGGTGATTTTGCAGTGTCAGCATTCCTCTGCTGGTCTCCAAGCTGGCAGGACTATCTACCACTCACTTGACACGTGTGTACCGTGTCATGTGTGTACCGCATCCCTGTCAGCTCCATGTACATGAAGATCTGTACACTACTTACAGCTCCAGGTCAGATGAGGGCTTCCAAATTCCACGGCACTGGCTGGCTGAGAACATTTTCCTTCCATATGCTCTCATCAGTACATGTGAAGTTAAGAAAGGGATCATCACAAAATGAGCAGAATGGGGATTCTCCCCTGGAGCTCCGTGGTCGGACAGAAAACATCTCTTTGGAGAGAGGACTCAAGGATCCTTGAAGGTGGTAGAACTACATACTAGTCTCACTGGCCAGTGAACCACCTGGGGTCAGGGTCACAGTGATCAGGTTCAGGACTCTTTGCTGTGATGTAAGGAGGTTGTTGATTGTAAAGTGTGAAGCCAGGGTCATTGTAATCTACCAATCACTTCCTCCACTTCACAGAGGTGAAAGCAGAAAGTAGGTCTCAGGCAGGAACGGTATGTTTAGAGAATTATAGTTTTTAGAATGAGCCAAGTTTGCTGTGGTCACACCCAACCTCACACTCTCAATAGCTTACAGTGACAAAGATCTGATTTCCATTCATGCGACATGTTCGTTGGGGTCTGCAATGACCCACCCCGTAGCATCCCCATGTAGGCCCTGGAGGATGACGCAGCCTGTGCTTGGAACTTCTGCTGAACAAGCTTCACAGCCTTTTGGCTAAGACCAAGAGTGAGACTCTGCTGACTTTCTAACGAGAGAAACGGTATTGGGAAATTTATCCATCACTCCCAGGTCATTTTGGATAAAGTTTCCATTTCATTGGCCAGATGAAGTCACATGACCAAGTCTTATGTCAACAGGTAGAAATATATGATCCCTGTAGGGGAGGACCCATCACAGGAGAGGGTCTGACAGGGGTGACAGAATCCGATATGTCACATCATCATATCCAGCCATTGTAAATGTCACCTTTATTTCCTCAGATAAAGGGATAAGATGAGAGTTATACACAAGTTATGTGAATACATGGATTGGACTGAGCCCAGAGCATTTCCTTCTCTGTCCTAACTATCCCTAGGCCTAGACCTGGAAGCTTCTAGCCCTCCTACAATCTAATCTTCCAAGCCGACTCACTCAATCTGGCTTCTCTTGGCTTCTGACTGAATGCCCTGCTGGGCCTCATACTGGCTTTGGCAATATGTTCTAATTTTCTGGTTTCTTCTTGTTCTCTGGCTAATTCTGTCTTCACCTGTGTCTAGCTTGTTCTCTTTGTAACCTGGCTCTGTAAAACTGTCCCTGTAAAACTACCATACACACAGCCCCCACCACCCACCACCCTACCCCATGATTCTCTCTTAATGCTCCTAAATAGCCCTTTTGTTTGTTCTCATGTGAGTTGGGCATATTCTCTCGCTGAATGATTCTGTCAAATCTTTCTCTGATTTGTCACTTTTCTGCTCCTTGGTTAGACATCACTTTCAAACGTGCTGCTTCCTTCTACAAACTAACCTTACCTTCATTTTTAGGGATTGTGGTGGTTTGAATATGCTTGGCCCAGGGAGAGGAACTATCAAGAAGTATGGCCTAGTTGGAGGAAGTGTGTCACTGTGGGGGTGGGCTTTGAGGAGCTTGTGCTCAGGCTCTGCCCAATATGGAGGGACCTGGCTGCTTGAGGAAGAGAGTCCCCTCCTGGATGCCTTGGGTCAAGATGTAGAACTCTCAGCTCCTCTATTACCATGTCTGCCTGAATGCTGCCACGCTTCTCACCATGATGAGAATGGACTGAACCTCTGAAACTGTAAGTCAGTCCCAATTAAATGTTTTCTTTTAGAAGAGTTACCTTGGTCATGGTGTCTCTTCACAGGAATACAACCCCAAGACAGGATTAAAGCTGTGTGCTAATAGTATGTCTGCCTTCCAGCCAGATCATACTGTAATCCATGCATGTCTGCATTCTGGCTGGATGATATCTTTGGATGTGAACCCTTGCCAGAACAGCCATGTCACTGGGTTGAAATTTGCCTATAAACCATGGTTTAGCTCTTGAAGAACCAGTGGTTCGGGATATCATCCACTTCTCTAGAGCTTAGTCTGTCTGTTGAGTTAATGGGCACTGCTGTCAAAAGTCAGCATACGTGTGCTATGAAATTGCCTGCAAAGAGATCCTTAAAGCACCCTACAAACTAAAGGCTTAAGTTTACCAGAAAGCCGGTGTGTATAAATGCAAAGACAGGTGGAGGGGACACAATAGGTACTGTAGGGGCTGAGACAATGCAAGGTGGGCAAAGTGCTTGCCTTGGTAGTGGGCCTGAGTTCAACGCCAAGGATGCATGTGCCTGGTAGTGACAGCCACACACACACACAGAGTCACACACACAAATACACACAATACTCTCATACACACATGCCACACACACATACACACACATGCACAAGCACACACACTCATACACACAGCCACACATACACACATTAGTCTCATACACACACACACACCCCACACACATACATGCACACATGCACAAGAACACACACACACACACCCCAATACAACAACAGAAAGCAGGTTCTATGTGTGTGCCTGTGTGAGCACAGAGCCTAGACTCCCTGAATCTTCTAGTAAGAAAGGCAGCAAGGTATGGTTGGTGGGTTCAATGAAAAGGTGCTCACAGATGTAGCCTGGCTAGTTAGGAGAATGACACAGAGGGACAGGTTACCCTGTGACACCAGCAATAATAGATTCTTTCCTTTAGCCAGCTTGCCTCAATCATAAACGTCTTAGTGAGTGTAGACATTAAACAGACAGCATTAGTATCTATACGATGTAGTTGAAGACTAGGCGCTATGCCCAAGGTCACACAGTAACACTAAACACCTAAGTTCTCCTGATGCAGCTAATATTCATGAATCCTTAATTCTTGCAACTGCTGTATGAAGTGGGTGAGTTCACTGTACTCACTCAGATAAGAAAACTGAGGCCCAGAAAGGTGAAATAGTTTGCTCATTATCAAATGGTTCATAGAAACTTGATTCTTGGCATCCCAAGATATAGTGCCTCCCCACACACATGCATACACACATGCACACATATTCATACGTGTACATGCATACCACATGCACGTGCATACACATGCACGTATGAACACACGTGCACACCACATACCCACATAGGTACACAGGCACACATATGCACATACATGGACACACACACACACTTTAATGCCACTGAAATTGTGATTGTCTTTTCACTGATGAGATGTCATAGTTTGAATCAGGGTTTTGTTTTCTGCTTACTTGCTTGTTTGCTTGCTTGGTGACATAAAATAAAGGTGCCTCTTAAGCTTGATGACATCTTTCTTAGAATCTCGATTTCTTCTCACCCTGTACCTCCCCTCTTCCCCTCATCAATGTGAGATTTAGTGAAAGTTCTTCCTCTGAGATGAAAGGGAAGCTAAACGCAGCCACAATCTTGTCATCAGTCTGTCCCTTTCCCTCCAGCTTTCTGGACGTAAATTCAGAGAGAAGAGCTGACAAAAGGAGGCCAACAGAATAGACAGAATGGCCATTCCCTGGTCTCTCACAGGACAGGTCCGAGGGACAGAGTACAGCCCATCCTACCTGCATGTCTCTGTGGCCAAGGCCTTGGCTCCAGGTGACCCAGGGCCTTTTACAGGCAGTGCTGTGAGAGCTGCACCCATTTTCTGCTGTGCAGAAATGAAGCCAAATAGGAACTCGGAGAAAATGCAGAAGGCACGTCGATCGTGCTGGAGTTACTGAACAAGACACGGATCTGTGTCCATTTCTTGGGGGGTAAATGCTACCACATGTGCCTGAGGCTCTCACATCATTTAGTCTGTGCTGACATGAATCCCCTTGGAAGAGTTAGCTTTTGGTTAGGTAAACGTTTCCCCTCTCCCTCCCCTCCTCACGTTTCCCCTCTCCGGCAATATCTTGCAGATGTTGGAACAGTGCGATGACGGACTCCGTTCCCACACTGGAATGCCGGCCTGGGGAAGGCAGCAGAGCTCTCTGGCTGCCTCCAATCCTCGGCTATGGCCTCCTACATTTTCAAGCTTGTGTATCAAGCCTTTGGCTGCTCGCTGCCAAGTATTAAGTGCTTGATCCACAAACCTGGTGTAGATTATCACTTCGCCGTATAGATGTATCTAATAGAATTAAATAGTTGGCTCCTGCCCAGTGACAGATGTGCTACATATAATGCAATAGTAATGAGCCTGAAACCACCATGTAATACTGAGGGAGAGTGGAGGGCAGCTTGTGTTTCTCTAGTTTGGAAGCCAGCTTGGAGGAGAAAGAAACTGGAGGGATAGCTGTGGCCTTGCGCTACATGAACTCTAGGCCTGAGTCTCTCTTTTTTTTTTTTTTTTTTTGGTCTTGCACAGCTCCACATGCACCTATCAAATGAATATGAGGAAACTGGGTCGGGTGGGGGGGTGTTCTTGTAGCTGGAGGTGGTCTGATCCAGCTCAGGGAACACATGCTCCCCCAATCTCATGCTGCCTGGATGCGGGAAGCTCTTCCTCTTACATCAGGTCAGAACAGGATCACTTCTTCCAGGATGCTCCAATGGAGGGGTGTCCAAGAAGCCCCGGCTCTGCTGTCAGTACATGGACGGGGGCAGAGAGAATAAAAAGGAACAGAGAGCTCACCACGGTTCAGTAAACTCCTGATGTTCCCAGAGGGAGAATTCCACTCTGACCCTCGAGAGGTGTGCGGTTCTGGGACCTTCCTCACGGTGAAGAAGAGTCTGATGTTTTAAGAGTTCAGAACCTTGTTTCTGGGGGTTTCTGGGAGACTCAGAAGTATGCTGTAGCTAATGGATAGCCAAACCCAACCCTGAGACCGAGAATTGACTAGCCACAGGAATGGGATTCCTGTTGGGTGAATCCAGACCTTTTATTTTATTTTTATTATTTTTATCTTTTTAGGTACTTTGATCTATTAGTCCCTTAGCTGTGTGCTCCTCTTCCATCGTTCTCCCTTGCTCTGCTCTTCGGTATAATGGCTGTATCAGGCAGTTCTGGCTGAGTAACAAGCAAGTCCAAAATTTAAACCTTCTTTATTTTTTGCTCACAAGTCAGTTTTCCAATCTGCAGGGACCTCAAGGCACCATGTCTGAGCTCATTCATGTGTAAGTCAAATAGCACTGACTGCAGAACTGCAGAGGACTGGCTGGTACAGGATGGTCTTGGCTCCTGCGGATCCTTCTACAACCCAGCCATGGTATGATCTGAAAATATGACAGAGTCCCAAATAAGTTCAGTTGTGCAAGAGGGCTGGCAAAGAATGAATGTGTAGTTTCCAAGCAGTTTCCTGTTTCTACGTGCTAGAAAGCATCCCACCGGGGCAAGCAAGTCTCATGACTAAGCCAGAGCTGAAGTAAGATGGGCCCTTGAAGTCCTAGAGCAAGGGTTACAGGAGTCGCTACGGAAGACCGTTGAGATAATCAATCGGAGGGTCGGGGATATAGCTAATTTGGTAGAGTGCTTGTTTAGTGTGTACAAGGCCTAGAGTTTGATCTTTAGCACCTTGCAAATTGAGTGGTGGTTCATAGCCTTGGCTCTGGACTGGGGAGGGGAAAGCAGGGAGGTCTGAAGTTCAAGTTTGCCTTTAGTTGCATAGTGTTGACTGGACCCTCTGTCTCAAAATCAAAAACTACAGAACACAAAACAAAACAAACAAAAAGAGAAAGAAAGGAAGAAAGAAAGAAAAAGAACAGGAAAAAAAAAGACAAAGAAACTCTCAGAGACAACAAATTGGAAAGCTGGAAGTTTCTAGAGATCAAATTCATAGGCCCAGGTCAGTGAGATAAGTCCATTTTCAGTCTCCAGAGAAACAGTCAAGAAGCTGTTGAACCAGTTTCTGGTTGTCTTCATCCAGACACATCTACATTCATCTTTCCCCATGTGGACATTTGAGGATCAGCAGCTCTGTCCTCCCCCACCCCACCCCAAGACTACCAGTCACCTCCCTCCAGTGCCAGGTCAACTTCTGAGGGCCCTCTGTACCTTAGCCTCTAACTCCCAAAAGAATAGGTAAGACACAGAATGTCCAGGGAATGGCAGTCCCAGGGGGCGTGGCTCCTACCTGAGGGAGAATCAAGTAGCAGAAAAGGTGAGATTCTGAAAAGTAGCCAGATAAAGCAAGGACTCCCTTGTACCCAGAGCCATGAGTTGCAGCCAAGGTCAAGCCAAGGTGAGAACAACTGGCCCCACCTGATCAGAGGGACGTCATTTAGGGCTTCCTCACAGGTGTCCAGCAGGATTGGTGTAGAAGAGGCCAAAGCAATCTGCTAGGAATATGACAACTGCTCAGAGAGTGTCTGTGGACTGGGAAACCATCCTAGGAATCCCACTGAATCGACAACAGGGCTTAGGAAGACGAGGAGCCCAAGTGTGATTTGCTGTATAGAAACAAGAGAAAGATGATTAAATGGTTGGTGGCACATCTATGTGAAGCTATGTGACGCAGTTCCTCAATGTGATGGTTTAAATTACATTTTTATGACTGGGGAGAGGCTGACCGTGGAACTTAAAGTGAAAAAGCAGGCTGCAAATTATGCAGCAGA
Source organism: Mus caroli (assembly GCF_978045245.1). NCBI lineage: Eukaryota > Metazoa > Chordata > Mammalia > Rodentia > Muridae > Mus > Mus caroli. Next base: position 5,122,788 of record NW_028227275.1, read on the forward strand.
ATCCCACAGAGGCACGCAACAGTGTGGTTGCAACCTGCTTCATGAGAGACTTGTATCTTTTCTCTTTCTGCATTTTTTTCCTGCATCTCCCATAACAAAAGTATTTCCCTTACAAATATAAACATGAAAAGTTCTAAAAAGAACGGGGGTCTTAATTTTGAAGCCGGGACCGAGCCGCTAATGTCTTGTTTTAAGTCGGGACCTCCTGCGACTGCATCTGGAATTTTGCTGGGAGAGCTGGTCACGTGTGATGTGCCGTTGGTGGTCTCTCATCCGACTCCCAATAGAATGTGGATTCCAGGAGGCCATGCGTTTTTGCCTGCCTTGTTTCCTATATTACCAAAACTCTCCACAACCTTCCATACAGCGGGATCCTTAGGCAATACTGGTTGAATGCAGAATGAAGACTTTAACACATGATCTCAGCTAAGTGCTGTGGCAGACAACACTTAGCAGGGCGTAACAGTAGAACCAAGGGTGCTCTCTATACAGAAGGTTAGAGAAAGGCCAGTTAAGTGTGACTACCATCTCCCCTTGAGGTGCCCCATTCCAGACTCTAACTGTTTTGGACCTCTCTCCCCTGGGGTCAGCACCAGGAGTCTGTCCTTTCGGACAGTGATCCTTGTCCTCTCTGCTTCTTCTGCCCACCAGAGCTCACTGACTGTTGCTTTTCAGCCAGGCCAGTCTTCCGAGGGCCTGCAGAACCAACTCCCTCGGCCTGGCGGCACCGCTCCCCAGAAACACAAAGAAGATCTTGATTTCAGTCTCTTCCACTTAGTCCTACATCTGCACTCCCTCCCCATCAAACACCACTAGAAAGACAAGTGGTTGCAGAGAAAAGGGAAATCAGCTAACAAGGTTAGAAAGAACACCTTCCCCATGAGAGGCACCAGAGCTCCCCTCAGAACTGATTGCTAGCCTCTAGGGAGGGTGCTTCGGTTCATCCAACAGAAGTTGGAATAAAAAAAGGATTTTCATCAGGGCTTAGTGACTTTATTTCTTTGTTATAGTGAGATATCTCTCTCTCTCTCTCTCTCTCTCTCTCTCTCTCTGTATGTGTGTGTGTGTGTGTTCCTGTGTATGTAGCACATCCATGCAGTACTGAGTGATAATAATGGCTACCTATACTCAGGTCTTCCTCACACATGGACAGTGTGCTGAGGACCGAGTCCATTGGTGTTTAATTACCTCAACTCCCCATGAGTAACTGTACCACTACCGCTCTTATTTTGTCAATAGGGAAACTGAGAGGCTGGGGAGATGGCTCAGCAGGTAAGAGCACTTACTGCTCTTACAGGGAACCTGAGTTCCGTTCTGTTCCATTCCCAGCATACACATGATGGCTCATAGCCACCTATAACTCCATCTCTAAGGGGACCAGAAGCCTTCATCTGATCTCCCAGGGGACGGCCTCTCTCACACTCACAAGTAAAAATTAAGAAAAACAAATACAATAATATTTTTGATACAGAAACTGAAGCTCAAAGAGAATAAAGAATTTGCCTTCAGGCAGCCAGTTAATCTCTTTCAAATCTGAAAATATTATATTCCTATCACTGCCTCTTACACACACATGCATGCATACGCTTCAGGAACACAGACTTCCCCTTCTTGGAAAAAAAAAATGTCCACGTGAGTCTCATCATCACAGCGGATGTGGATTAGGGTGGCTTTGCGGATTAAGACTGAAGTATCGCCCTCTTTGGTTGATAGGTCAATTAGAGCTGTGTCCACACAGAGTCGTGATCAGAACCTTGCAGTTTGGGCCAATAAGTATCCTTCCCACAGATTGGAACTGTGGTGTCTTCTGGTGACAAGTTCTCCCCTGTCCCCATCTCATCAGAGACAGGTGATGACAATGGCTTTGTTTTAGCTATAAGCAGGGGAAACAGCCTGTTGATAGTGGGAGAGAGAGGGGCCAAGAGGGGAGAAGGAGAAAGTAGACAAAGGGGAAAGGGAGATAAGGAGACTCCACCTAATGGTCCCAAGCGTTTGTTTTGGTCTTGTGAGCTCTGCACGGAAATGCTTCCTTCTGTTTATGCTTGAGTCAGGAGAGGAAGGATGCTTGGCCAAGGCTCTGCATTTCATGGCAAAGGCAAGGCTGCAACACAAGTGTCTGGCTCCTAGCAGTGCTGCTGAGGACGCTCACATGCCTGAGACGGTGGGAGCAGGAAGAGAGGAAACAGGATGCTCTGTGCCTGCCTCAGATTGTACCGAGGCCTGAGCCGGTGGCCCGAGAGTGTCTGTGTTCCAATCACTCTGTGTTCCGTGTGGTTGCTGGCTCAGCTCAGCAGCTGCCCAATCAATGCCTCATTAACAGGATCCACCTGTGGGCACTTTATTTAATTATCTCAATTGGAATGGAGTCAAGATACTAGAGTTAATGTCCTTCTACTGTCTGAGAGCTAATTATCACCTGTAGCTTGGCCCCAGGCACAGCGGAAGGGGTCGTCAGCAGCACTGAAAATGTGCTGGCTGTGTCCTGTGCACTCTTCATCTGTCTGGAAAAGTGAGTTCAGCATGGCAGAGGGCGAGAAAGACTCTGAGCCAGGCACCCACTTTCAGAGATCAGGGCATCAACCCTGGCTCAGAATATTTCCATTTGGGGCATTAAAAAGCTCCTAAAGTCCTCGTCCAGAGAGCAATAGCATCTGCCTGGTATGAGCTTTTACTTAGAGGCAAGTCCCCCTTGGCTGTTAGCACCAGCCGTCACAGGTTCTAAAGGTGGCTTGACTTGCGTATCTGTCTGGGAATGAACTGATGCTCGTCGAAGTTAGGCGATTTTCCCAGGCACACCTTGGTAGGAGAATGCACTAGGATTTAAACTGAAACTCAACTGACATCAAAACTCGGTCTCCTCTGCCTGGTGAGAGCCAAGCGCTTGGGTAGTTTTAGAAAAGCAACGCACTCACTCCTTCCTAAAGAACGTGTGTAAGGTAGGTTCTGTCTATTTCTGTCTAAAAAAATACGCTATCACGACACCAAATGAAAGGATTCAGGGAAAAAACAAACAAACAAAAAAAAAACAAAAAAAAACCAACAAGCGTAGACTCTGGAATCAAAGGCACAAGTTTGAGACCCTGGAGATGGTTCATCTGGGAGAGCATGAAGACCAGAGTTCAGGCCTCTCCAACCCGTGTGAAAAGCTGAGCATAGTGATGCTTGCTTATGACTGCGGCGGGCGATGGAAGATGGGAGGAGGAGACGGGAAGAACCCTGTGGCTCGCTGCCTACATGGTAAACTTCCAGGCCAACAAGGACCCTGTCTCAAATGAAGAGAGGAAGATGCCTAAGAGTTAGAGCAAAGGCAAGTATGCACAGCTGCCCTCTGACCTCCACACTGCACACCCCAGTACCTACAATCACATGGACACACAGACACAGACACACACACACACACACAAACACTCACATGTATACAAAATTTTAAAAGTGACTTGATTTCTGGTGTGACCCTCCTTAACTGGACAGTTTTCTAAAAGTCATTTAAGTTTTCTAGCCTGAGCTCCACTTTATAGAACATGGGCCTCTTTATACCTGCCCTGGGCTCTCCCAGAGCTCGAGTCGGATAACATATATGACCTTGCTGTTTACAATTACAATGCCTGGCTCTGTCTGTGATAGGGCATTCTTATTGTTAGTCACATTCCAAGACTCACTTGCCTTCTCCAGAGGAGAACAGTCACATGACTCACAAGTGAGATGTCTTCTCTTAGCTTATTAAAAAGGGGTTCCAGAATTTCAAGGTGAAATTCCAGTAATACGAAATATGCCTAGGAACTCATTCTGCTTCACACAGGTCCCGTGTTAAATAGATGACAGTCCCTTTGTACCTTCAAATGGGCTGTTGGCTAAAAACTACGAGAAAGAAATCATGGGTTACTTACAAACCTCCTTGAGTTGGAATTTAAGTTATTTCTTCCATTTTTGTCAATTTGAAGGGAAAGGTTTTTGTTCTTGTTACATAATAGCTAGGATGTTATTACTGCTGTGTCTTTCAATATTTGTTCTATGAGGAAGCATTTCTAGTGACGGCAGGGAACAAAGGGCAGGAAAGGCTTGCCCTCTCTGGACCCGTATACCCCAGAGCTGCAGCAGCAGTGTCCTTTCCTGGAAATGCCCCTTGGCATGAACTACAGTAGGTGTTCACTGTGCACCTGGGTATATAGTTCAGCTGTCAGAATGCTTGCCTCACATGCACAATGCCTTGAGTTCTGTTCCCAGGGCTGCGATTACCAGGTGTGACAATTGTGGGTTTAACATCGGAAATCCTGTCTATAAGGAGCTGCTCCTGACCTAACTGGGTCTGCTGGTCACCCTCCCCACATCTCCCCTTTTCCATCTGGGTCCGAAGAACAATGTGGGCGTGAATCTTGATTCTAGTAAGCAGAGCTGTCTTTGTATGGCTAAAACAGATTATTTGAAACTGGGTAAAGACTCCGATGTTTGTTTGTTTGTTTGTAAACTAGTTTTGGAGGCTGAGAAGTATCTTTTCAATTTGTGGTGAGGGCCTCGCTCTGTTTCAACTCATAGTGGAAAGCCTACAGGCCAGATGTGTGTACAAGAGAGAGGACACAGCCCTGTCTCCCTTTATAACAACCTGCTCTGTTGGTAGCTGATCCACCCCTCCCTGAGGAGACACTGGTTCACTCGTGAGGGTCTTTGTTCCCGTGACCCGAACATACCCCAACATGTCCCAACACTGAGGACTTAGTGAACTCTTGGGGTCACATCTGAACCACAGCAAGTATGGACCTCATCCTTCTCACGCATGTGGGGGCGAATCTCTTAGCTTCTCTGAGCCTGGGTTTCCTCATCTGTTACAGAGGAGAGTGGCCATCTGCGTCCTGTGATGCTGTGAAGATCTGATGAGTGAGTATGGATGTTACTCCCTGCAGAGCAGCCACAGGGGCTCGGAGGATCTCTCATGACTGACAGTTCTCACCCTGGAGTCAAGACTACAGGATGTGTGCCCTAGGAGTTAGTTTTACTTCCTCTTCCTTTTGCATCTTCCTTTCTTCCTTTGCCTCACGGGCACTCCCCCCCAACCCCCTCCCCCCCCCACTCTCCAACTCTGTCCTACTGATTCACCCCCTCCCTGGCCAGGACACATGATGCTGTTTCTTCCACTGTACATTATTCATTTCTTGGCAGGCAATGCTGTGCTCATAAGAATTAACATTTGGGTTTTATTTACTGGCTCCCAAAGTGCCAGGATAGCATGGGGGATTCGGTTGCACAAACTCTCTTGATGGGAAATCAATGACAAATTGAAAAGGGGCAGTGGGGGGGGGGCTGAGGATCAAACAGCATTACTATTCCAAATCCTTGTTTGGAAACTCAGCCCCAACTGATTTAGTGCCCAAGGGGTGGTGGGAAGGGGCTTGGTCTCCTTGGTCCCTCCCTGACCACCAAACTGAACAGTTAGACCCGTTCCCAAGTCTTACACGAGATTAGTCACAGGATATTTCCTTTTAAATCCAATGGAATGTTTTCCTAAATCAGACAAGACTTTTCCAGTGTTTATGGCTGTTTTTCTGGAATTCCTTTTGGCTCTAGGGGGGGATTTTAAAATTAAATACATTTCCTTTTGGTGACCCGAGGGCCTAAGTGGAGAGGGATGAGACCCTAGATTCGGGCCAGCAGTAACTTGTCAGACTTATTCCAAGAAGACTCCCCCATTTGGCCAGCCTTCTCGAGCACCTGCAGCTTGCTATGGTGGCCAGGCCAGACAGCGTATCCCTGCAGGCTTTCCTTCTGTGATCTGGCCTGCTGTTTACCACAGGAAACAGAAGATGCAAGATGAATGTGCTGCGGAATTAGAGTGAGCCTGAGCCACTTGGAAGAGAGGTGGAAGTGTCCTTCCATAGCAGCAGGGCCTCCTCTCTGCCCGAGTCATGGCTAAACATGTGGAATTCTTGGCAAAGCACTGTGGTCAGAGGTTGCAGGAGTCTCCTGGAAGGGTGGGATGCATTTGATTTGACTTCATGAAGATGAACGGCTGAGAAGAGTGATGGTTAGAAATGATGAAGATGTGGTCATGCCTTGGAGATGTGGTCATGCCATGGAGATGTGGTCATGCCTTGGAGATGGGGTCATGCCTTGGAGATGGGGTCATGCCATGGAGATATGGTCATGCCTTGGAGATGGGGGTCATGCCTTGGAGATGGGGTCATGCCACGGAGATGTGGTCATGTCTTGGAGATGGGGTCATGCCATGAAGCATGGTTAACTGCCCTGTTTACAAACACACTGTTCTCCAAAGGCCTCAATGTCTTCCCAGAAGAAGAACAAACTCCTAAAGGGGTAATTTTCCCTTATTATATTAATTAAGAATTTCTGTGTCTTGGGCAGTGGTGGCGCACACCTTTAATCCTAGCACTTGGGAGGCAGAAGCAGGCCGATTTCTGAGTTTGAGGCCAGCCTGGTCTACAAAGTGAGTTCCAGGACAGGCAGGGCTACACAGAGAAACCCTGTCTCAAAAAAAAACAAACAAACAAAAAAACCCCAAAACAAAACAAAAAAGCATGTCTGTCTCTTTCTTTGTCCACCAAAAACACAAAGCAAAACAACAAGAAGCATGGATTCTACTAGAACAAGATTACATTTGAAATCTAGTTTCAGGAACTAATTAGTTATGTGTGCTTGAATAAGTAACTTAATGTCACCTGTTCTAGTTCAAGTTTCTATTGCTGTAATGAAAAATCATGACCACAAAAACAAGTTGGAGAGGAAAGAGTTTATTTGGCTTATACTTCCACACTGTAGAACATCATTGAAGGAAGTCAGGACAGGAACTCAAACAGAAGGCAGCAGCTGATGCAGAGCCCATGGAAGGGTGCTTCTTACTGGTTTGCTCTTCATGGCTTTCTCGTTCTGCTTTCTTATAAAACCCAAGACAACCAGCCAAGGTGTGGCAAAACCCACATTGGGCAGGACCCTCCCCAATCAATCATTGATTAAGAAAGTGCTCTATAGGCTTGCATATAGCCTGATCTTATGGAGTAATTTTCTCAAATGATATAAATCTAGCCATCACTTCACCCTATCTTAATCACTCAGCTATAGAATGTAAAGAATGATAGATAGGACTCCTCTTGTGTCTTAGTTAGGGTTTCATTGCTGTGAAGAGACACCATGACCAAGACAATTCTTATACCAGAAAACATTTGATTGGGGCTGGCTTACAGTTTCAGAGGTTCAGTCCATTATCATCATGGCAGGAAGTATGGCAGCCTGTAGGCAGACATGATGCTGGAGAAAGAGTTGAGAGTTCTGCATTTGATCTGAAGGCAACCAGAAGGAGGCTCTCTTCCACTCTGGGCAGAACTACAGCACTAGGAGAGACCTCAAAGCCCACCTACACAGTGACACACTCCTTCCAACAGGGCTGCAGCTATTCCAACAAGGCCACACCTCCTAACAGTGCCATGGGCCAAGCATATTCAAATCACCACACATTGTTTCCAGGAAGATTGAGTGAATTACATTAACTAGTCAGGGGGTTCCCAGTGCCCCCACAGCATGTTCTGCAAAGGGCTTGCTACTATTAGATATTGTTTTATCCAAGAGTTTGATAGCATAATCAGTCATAAATCTAGTAGAATCCCATTCACATAAGGGAGTTTCTGAGGCATCTTAGAAGATGGTGGGATGGGGCTGAGGAAAGCCTGCTCTTTTTGAGGAAGACCAGCATTTTAAAAGTTTGCTGGCTCTATTTTATTATACAAGTCTGTTAGAATGAGGTAGAGAGGAGACAGTAGAAATTCCAGCAAAATGGGCTTAAACACTTAAGAGGACATTGTATTCCTCATTTGGAAGTGTTGTGGATGGCCCTGGTGCTGTTTGTATTTTGATGTTAATTCCACTTTCCCAGGAGGTGTTGTCTGGAACAGGAATGAGTCATGTACTCAGGTGACTTCTTGTGAACCCTCGCCTAATGAATAAAGGAACCAATCACTGGGCAAGTAGGCAGAACTTCTGGGTTGGATGGAGGAAGAGAGGAGGCAGGAAAGAGATAGGGGCTTTTTGATGGAACAGCGAGAGGACAAGATGTAGCTACTAGTGTCTCCTGGTTTAGATGGTGAATCTGCTAGGATTAGGAGATTACAAGATTACAAGATTAGGATTCTAGTTGTGCCCAGTGATTGAGATACCATTTTTTTTTCTGAACCAAGTTTGTGTGGTGTTTCCCTTCACAAGGCAACTGGACTGGGTTCCAGAGATAAAAGTATGGTGGCAAACCATGGGTTTGCCTGATGTGCACCTCAGAAGGACATGGGAGTTTTGAAGCATGGGGCTGGCATAGTAGTGACCTGCCATTGGGAACCTATTGAGCTGGGTGGAGAGATTTTGGAGCTCTGAGTCAGAGAAGCTCCATGAGATGAGAACAGGCCAGCCATTGCCCACCAGTGCCTGGCCAGCCAGTCTGTCGGTGCTTTGCAGGCAATAGTATGAATTCATTTTTAATACATCCGACAACATGGAACGGCCATAGACAACAAGATTTCAGCTTGATTCTAGACCATTTGCTAGAACAGTGATTCTTCTTAGTGCTGTGACCCTTTAATAAGTTCCTCATGTTGTGGTGACCCCCAACTATAAAATTATTTTTGTTGCTACTTCATAACTGCAATTTTGCTACTGTTATGAATCATGATGTAAATATTGTGTTTTCCAATGGTCTTAGGCAAGCCCTGTGAAAAGGTCATTAAGCCCAAAGGGGTCACAACCCACATGTTGAGAAATTGCCAGTTTCTTCTCATCTCTCCATTCTGCTGTTCACAGAGTTAGCATCCTCGGGGTGGGTGACATCATGAGTGTGATATGCTGGCTATGACAATCAGAGTGAGGGGTGCAATGGTTAGTTTTGATTGTCAACTTTATTGTGAGTACACACACACACACACACACACCCCTTTATTCACAAATTTCTAAGATACTGGTAAAGCACTGGTAAAACAATTTATTATTGTTCTCGTCTATGCAAACACATGGAGTCAAGAAACCATGGGCAGAACTCTCTGGACCTGTGGGATAAAATAAATCCTACCTCCTTCAGTTGTGTAGTTGTGTGAGGTAGTATATTAGAACAAAACAGTGGCCAGCGCAGTCCCTCAGGTGTTATCTGAAGGAGATATCCTCATCTGGGACAGACATTCTCAGGAGTCTCCTGCCAGCCTCATATTGCAACACCTTCAACTGACTCCCTGCTCATTTTGGAGCTTTTTCTGTCAGGAAGGTGGGGTTCACCTCTAAATCTGTAGCCCAAGCACTAAACAATATAAAAGCTGCACAGAGCTGGAGGGATGGGTGTGTACCCAGGGGTCACCCCAATGTTTACTGCTCTGCAGTTAAGTGCCACCATATGAAGTGGTTGTTAATGACAATGTCCAGGGCCAAGGGTCATGATAGGAGTTCCAGAAGCACTCATAGTAGTTAATTCTGTAGACCACTCTGCACAGTAGAACTTTTAGAAATGAAGACAGTTCATATACATGCAAACTAGCATTGGGTTTATGTACTGGCTGGTTTTGTGTCAACTTGACACAGCTGGAGTTATCACAGAGAAAGGAGCTTCAGTTGAGAAAATGCCTCCATGAGATACCACTGTAAGGCATTTTCTCAATTAATGATCAAGGGGGAAAGGCCCCTTGTGGGTGGGACCATCTCTGGGCTGGTAGTCTTGGTTCTATAAGAGAGCAGGCTGAGCAAGCCAGGGGAAGCAAACCAGTAATCAACATCCCTCCATGGCCTCTGCATCAGCTCCTGCTTTCTGACCTGCTTGAGTGCCATTCCTGACTTCCTTGGTGATGAACAGCAGTATGGAAGTGTAAGCCGAATAAACCCTTTCCTCCCCAACTTGCTTCTTGGTCATGATGTTTGTACAGGAATAGAAACCCTGACTAAGACGGTTTACTTTGTCTTCTCCACCTTAAAGCCTCAACTTTGACTACTTAAACATTGTCTTGGAAATGGTAAATCACTAGCCTAGCATGCATGAGGTCCTGAGTGTGGCCTCTGGCAGTGCAAGCATGAGAACACACACACGGACACACACACACACAGGCACATACACACACTCACACACACCTCTGCAATGCTGTGCTAGGGACATGTCCGCTAGGCTCCCAACACTCACCCTAGCAGAGACCCCTGTCTCTAGTAGATGTCACTGGAATTAAATCACATCTAGGCCCTGGTCTCAGCAAAACTGCATGTGTGGAGACTGCCAAGGCTCCTCTAGTCCGGCCTGTGTGTATGTGTTTTGTGTCTTGGCTCACCTGCCACAGGCCACTGCCTCAGTCACTGGAAAAGAGTGCGGGTTCTATCTGAACAAAGATGAAAGTCATCATGGGTCCTATTGGTGCAGCTAGGCTTTCTTCAGTGTGAGCAGCTCAAAACTCTGGATTGTTGACATGGATGTCAGTCCCTGTGCTCATGGTGTCCACTGAGTATTTCTGTGTATGTGCACGGCTCTTCCTGGCTAGCAGGAAGCACCAGAATTTTGGACTGATTTTCCTCCTCCATTAAAAGGCTGAGAAAACTCTTGGACTCTGGCTGGAAGCACAAGAATGGAACAGTTCACAGCTGCTTGCTGTGGGTTGTGTCCCCTGGAGCACCCTTTAAATACTTTCGGCTGGGCCACACATACATGACCTCTAGAGTACAGCTCTCCACTTGTTCCCAGAGGCAGACCAGGTTGAGAGAAAGTGTGTGGCCACTGATCTTGCAGGCTGGCCACTGGTGAAGCTGCAAAGCTGAAGGCTGGCGGGATGTCCTGGAAACTAAAGTCAATTGCTGACATCTGGAGGCTATGTGTGTTCCAAGTGTTGGTCATCTGCCATGGTTATGGGAGAGAAGTGTCCTGATGGTTGAGGCTGGAGCAGAGAGAAAGGCAGCGTACTTCTACTCTCATAGTCTCAGAAGATTTAGAGTCCTAGGCCTTGCAAGCAGGGTCCTTAACTGGGTAAATGGAATTCTAGGATTGAGATTGTGCATGTAACTCGCTATGACAGATCTTTAAGCTACTCTCTCTCATCTCTGCTTGTTGTTTTCTCTGATCTCATTCCTCAGCCTTTTCCTCTACTTCTATGTATCCAGAAAGAGGGAAGCAAGACTCCTTCTCTGAGCCAAGAAATATTTTCTTTCTTATAATTGATCTTCTGGCCTCAAATTGTTGGAAGACATATAAAAGAGATGTCTTGAAGCACCCACATGCAGTCTTTATATGAGAGTGAAAACAATAGAAAGTGTTCTTTCATCTCTCATGTTCAATATAAAGCAGATTCTTAAGACATATATGATAACTGCTAACACACACACACACACACACAGACACACACACACACACACACACACACACACACACACACACACACAATGGCTTTAGCCAATCCAAGGAGCCAAGTAATCATAATAAACATGAATGGACCAAAGCTTTCATATTAAAAGATAAAGACTTTCACGTTGAATTTTAAAATACCCCATAGTAGCTGTGTGGTATTTAGAATAGATAATACCCTAAATAAAATGACATATGAAGGTTAAAAAGAAAGGAATGGTTAAAAGTATATCAGCTGCTTCTTCCTGCCACAACGGAGAAGGGGAGTAGAGAACAAGCAGAATGGCTACTGGACCCAGGCTCCACGCGCAAGAAATGGTGCTTCAGAAAAAGTGTGTTTCTCAAAGTCACCACGAGAGAAAGAACTTAGAAGACCAGGTCCCTGCTGGATTGCTAAGACAGGTTCCACATTGTGTTCATTTCAGCCCCTCCATTTTCAGAAAGAATACATAGAAGTCTCTTGGGCATCTCATCCTTTCTTCTCCCTGCTTACGAAAGCAAAGATGTTAAATTAAAAACAACCCCAGAGTCCCCCTATGCTTATTCCCATTACCACCCCCAGAAAATAGCTTCAGGCTGGCCAGTTTGGAAAAGCTCCCAGGCAAGAGGTCAAGCATGGCCCACAGAGCTCTCTCTCTCTCTCTCTCTCTCTCTCTCTCTCTCTCTCTCTCTCTCTCTCTCTCTCTCTCTCTCTCTTACTTTTGAGAGATAAGATTTCACATATCAACTATCCCAGGATGGTCTCGAACTCTTCACTTTGTAGGTAAGGATAACCTTGAACTTCCAATCCTCTTGACCCCATCTCCCAAGTTCTAGGACTGCAGGCATGTGCCACGGAAAAAACTTGACGAATGATCTAACTAAGCCTCTCATTGTGCCATAGAGACACCAGCACAAAAGGAAAGCGGTGATATCACCTGAAGGACTGGTGTACACTTGAGTATGCAGGCAGCTGGTATACACCTGCTTATATGGTCAGGTTGTCTAAAGCTGTCTTAATCCCTCTGAGGGACTGAGGTTTTTAATAACATATATGTTATGATTCTATGAGTTCAAAGAAGGCTCATAGCTTTTGCATAATATCAAATGGACTCGTGTCTTCAAACAGTTTTAGAAACATTCAGTGCTGTGAAAATTTCAAAACTAAAATGAGCCAGTAACCTGGGTTCTCCATAGTCTCACAGAGCTGAATTATCCCTGTGGTGAGCAAAAGCAATCACAGATCTCAGCCCAATCAGGACAGAAGATGGGACTATGGGCACAGGGCTGAGGAGAAGAGAGTCAGAGGTAGATAAGAGCTCCCACGTTAGTTCCCAGCTTACTGGACAAACTCTTCGTAGACATAGATGTCAGCTTTCATTGTTGTTCCATAGGGACCATTGCCACGTCTAGGCTGAGGGTCACAAGAGGAAGAAAGAGAGGGGGAAACTGATTGAAGAAATTGGTGAGGATTAAGTACAGATCAATACTCCCTGAATCGACTCTCAATCCCCTTGGTGCAGCCCTCCCTCGGCCTTCAGAGTGAGCGGATGGGACCCAATAATGCCATTTCACACCTACCTCTCTATAATGAATGATGTGACCTGCAGTATAACCTCATCACGGGGAGGGGCCACATGGCTCAGAGCGCTTGGCACAGGATGAATTCTAGATAACTCCAAAAGGTCAACTGGAAAGGCATGGCATTCCAGGAAGGTTCTCTATCATTCTAGCCATAGTGGGTAATGCAGAGACACAACGTGGAGAGCCAGGTCGTCATGTTCAGATGGTAGAGCCTTTTACTATGCTTCTCTTCTCCTTCTAAGCCCAAATTCTTAGTTTATTAGTTTTGAGGCTAAGGCACAGGTACTAACCTACCCATCCTCTCAGTGGAGGCTTCTTGTCCTGAGAAACACCAGAGCTGTTGGGACTGATTGTTAAATCAATTGTATTTATATTAATATGTGGTAACACCCCAATGTATGTCCTGTTTCCACCACATACACAGCTATGCAATCTCAGGAAGATACCTCAGCATCTTTGCTTCATTTTTGAAGTGGGAACAATAACTATATCCATATTATAATCCTGTTATAAAAGATAGAGAATTCCTGTTGTAGAAAAAAAAACTAGCTGAAATATAACTCTCTTTTTTAAAAGTATCTGGCTCTTTCACTTACTTATGATTTAACAACTGTCACTAGCATGGCTATTTCTATATAAATATTAAGGATTAAGGATTAAGGATCAGTGTGGTAGTTTGAAAGGTAATGATTCCCCCCACCCATAGATTCATATATTTGAACAATTGGTTGTAGTGTGTAGCTTGTGGTACCCTGCCTTAAGCTCTGGGAACTGGCCACACTACCAGTCCCCACTCAGGTTTCCTCAAATCTTTGGGTGACAGTCTCTCTCTCTCTCCCTCTCTCATTAGATTAGTTTTCAACCTGCCTGATAGCTCAAGTGCTGGGCATCTCTAATCTCCCACCTGGGCCTATGGCCACTCTGACCAAGATCTCACATGCCTGGTCACCTTTTTTCCCCTTTAAAACATGGCAACAAAAAAAATCTCCCCTCTCCCCTCTCCCCTCTCCCCTCTCCCCTCTCCCCTCTCCCCTCTCCCCTCTCCCCTCTCCCCTCTCCCCTCTCCCCTCTCCTTTTTCTCCTGTGTCTATTAACTTGCCTTCGGAGACCCAGAAGTCCTGCCTATCCTGCCCAGCTCATTGGCTGCTAGCATCTTTATTGATGGATCAAGAACCAATTGGAGAACAGGACCTTAGCATCAGAACCACTGCTGGATTAAGGATCAGTGTGGTAGTTTGGGAAGGATTAAGAGGTGTGACTTTTTTGCAGAAGGTGTGTCACTTGGGGGTCAGATTTGAGGTTTCCAAAGCCCACAATATTCCCAGTGTGCTTTCTGTCTCTCTGTCTCAGTCTTGTGGATACGGAAGCAAGCTCTCAGCTACTGCTCCAGTGCCATGTCTGCCTCCTGGTGCTAAGCTCACTGCCATGATGGTCACAGACTCTAACCCTCTGGAACTGTGAGTCCCAATAAACTCTTCCTTCAAAAAGTTACCTTGGTCATGGTGTCTCTTTACAGCAGTAGGAAAGTAGCTAATGTAATCAGAATGCCTACGTTCTGAGCCCATCTCTTCAGCTGGTGTTCTTCCTTGACTTAGGGTACGCTGCAACTCAGTTTTCCCATCTGTGAACTGGGAGTTCTACATCTTAGGAGAAAGTCATATTGCTCAAATGAAATCAGAATCTTTAAAGGACTTTAGACAGCATCAACTCTAAAATTAGTTACCAACACCTCCCATGTGAGCAGGAAGCCACTACATATAACACCAGTTACTCTACCTGCACCAGCTATTCTGCCTGCACCGGCTACTTTTCCTGCACATAGTTCTTCCTTCTGTCTTCCAACTCAGCTATCTTTCTGATGCTCTAAGATGGCTCGCTTTGGCTCTGTCCTGGAATTTAGAGCTCTTGTTACAGTGGCTAAAGCCCAGCACAACTCTTAAGACTGAAGAGAAAACAAAGATCCTCCTGTCTTCCAGGTCTTAGAGAACTTCATCGACTGCATAAAGCTCATCACAGAAGTCTTCAGATTGACCCCCAAAAGTGGACCTTTGAGTAAAGTTCCAAAAGAACTTGAAAAAAATAATGCTTCTCTGGTATGTGTGCACACATGTGTGCTGTGTGACTGTGTGTGCATGTGTGTGCTTGTGTGTGTCTGGGGCACATGTGTGTGTGCCCATGTGACTGTGTGTGTGTGAAAGGGAGAGAGAGAGAGAGAGAGAGAGAGAGAGAGAGAGAGAGAGAGAGACTCAATGTTGATAACATGAGCAAAAGTAAAGGGTTATTTACAGGAACCAACTCTCCAGTGGTTCCAACACTGAAACGCCTCTCTCGGGCTGCAGTGATGGCTCAGCCATTAAAGGCTAGGCTCACACCCGAAAATGTAACCAATTACCCACTCTATCTCAGCAAGGGTCTTTTGTGAGTTTACACCATCTTGTCTTAGTTCATTTCTTGTCTTTGTCTTTTCAATGCAAGATCGTTTTTTAAGATCCAAGTATTTGTGCCTGTACACACACTCCACTGTATCCCAACAGCTGAGCAGTTTGCTAAAGAATGAACTCAAACAAGACAAAGAATGTACAGGCAGAATCCCTGAGAGAACAAGAGGACTGTCCCCCTAGGGAGCAGCAGTGCCTTCAGGCTTCTTCCCTGGCCTATACAGGGATGGAGACAGACATCAATCAACAACGTAAACTAGAGAGGCAAGGGGATTGAAGTCATGGGATGGTAGGTCCTGACTCAGTCGCAGCTGCTCTGGCAAACCTACACTTTCAAGGAAGTCTGTGTGACCCAGACTCCCAGAACAGCCTCAACTGCACTTCCAGTCTCAGTAGCTGCTGTTGTAACTGCTTCTCACAGGGAATGTACCTGTACTCACAGCAGCATTCACCATGGGTCATTGGCACACAGGCTTGGGCTATAGGGCCACCAAGGATGGCGTAGGGAAATTGGTCATCAGATTCGACCCGATCTCCTGGCTGCTCTCTGTGCCCTTTCTCCAGCTGCACCAGACCAGAGGAATGAGCTGGACTGACTTTCGACTTAATCAAAACCAGTTTCTTTTTTTTTTTATTGAAATTTCACAGGTCATCAGCTTACCCCATGGTCCACTGTTCTTAGAGAAGTTGGGAAAAATAATTGGAATCACATGATGCAGTTTGATTAGAAAAGTGAATGTGGTTTGGAGCAAAGGCCTGGAATCCTGTCCCTGGTGACTGACTTGACCTCCTATTCCCCTAGCCTAAACCCTCTGGAGATGAAGCTGCCTCCTGGCTGGGGAAAATTATCTCAATTTAAGAGGCAAGGGGTCACTTATCTCCCCAGAGGCCAACAGTGTTCATCCTGGCCAAGAGTTGGACTTCAAAAATCTCAGCAGATCAAACGGGCATTTCCCATCCCTTGACAGATGGTGGCCCTTGTTCCTACCCCTAGACACTGAAGTTTGCAGTTAGTTGCTGGCACTGAACTGTGGGCATAGTGAGACAGAACTTTATCCAACCACCAAAGGTTGGAGTTTGCTGAGGTAGCCTATCTCACATGGGCTAACAGCTCTAGCAATAAGCACAGCAGACAAGGGAGAAGCTATGCACATAGCTCTTCATTAGGGCTGCTTAAAGAAAATCAGGCTGATCCTCCTGTCTCATTGAAGCTTTGCACACTTGGGCTACTGTCTCCCTGTTCTCCAGCTCCTCAGCCCCCAGTAGCTGCTGTTGTAACTGCTTCAGTTCCGAGAGGGGTGGGGTGGGGGCTCCTGTGGATCAGAGTGCACACGGAGTGTGCTTGCGCCTGGCTGATTCCATTTAGCACGAAGATCTTCACTTCCATCTGTGTTGTCACATCCCACTTTAGACCATTTACCCTAAAGACTTGAAATCGGTATGTCAAAGAGATGTCTGCCCTCCCCATTCATGGGCAGCCATGTCCCCAAGAGCCAAGTTAGAGTCGGCCCAGGACAAATGCTTTCTGTAAGCTTTGCCTAGTCCAGAACTCAAGAGTGGGGAGTTGGTGAGTGGCTGGGGAATTGCCTCCAGCTGCCTGAGCTGTCCTGATAACCTGTTTTGACTCCGCCATAAGCCAATCCTGCAGCCATATCGAATGTGAACCAATAATTACCTCTAACAGCATAGACCATAAGGGCCATGCGTGTCAGAGCCAGGAGTGGCTTAAACCAGATGTGCATATAAAATAGAGCTGTGAAAACCCTGAATGGCCCTCTTTTTAATACCTCTTGTTAAACATGCGTTTCCAAGACCCTCAGCTATCTATCTGTTGCTCCTTTTTTTCCTCCTTTTTTTGGCTTAGCAGGGTGATCTACCTTTCCCCCATAGACCTCTCCTGCAAATTGCTTTTCAGTAATCCCCCCACAACCCTGCTGGCAGCCGTACTCTACATAACAATGCAACTCCCAAACACATCACCTGCAATTATAACTCTAGCTTTGATGTAAGACCAATTTAAAGATAGAGAATCTTGGTCTAATTAAGGCAGCTCAAGCTCAGACTGATAAGGGGCACCTTCATTACAGCTCAAGTGAGCTGCGAGCAACCTGAAAGAGTCAGGAATCAGTTGGGAATATATTCACAGCATTTCAAAGCACTGTCCCTTGTAAAACAGAATTCTGGGCACTGTGTCTACATCAGCAGAAACCTCACTTCCTCGATAGTCTGCCATGAGAAAGAAAAGTCTCAGTGTCTGAAAGCAGCAGTGACAATGGGGTGTCCCATAGGGGAGGAGGTTGGTAGTGGGTCCATCTGATGATGTCCCCCCTACTTCCAGGTCTGTAGTGGCTCCCTATTGTTCTTAGCATAAAATCTCACTTCCTGACACAGACCCCAGAGCCCTGCAGATCCCGGATCCCCTCAGCAGGCCCAGCCATATCTACTTGTCTCCTTGTTCCCGTTACCAGGTCCAACAGCACCTGGCATTATTCCAGACTCACACAGTCCTTGTAATTGCCATCCTGCCCGTCTGCAAGGCCGTCTCTTCTTTTCAGACCCAACGCCACTCCTAAGAACAAGTCCTCCCTTCTACCTTCAGCAGCCATAGCCTTCTCCCACTTCATCTTGTTTCTTTCTTCATGCAATCTCTTCTGTTCCTTTCTGAGCTTTGGAGAGTCTTCCTACTACCCAGAAGAACGTCCAATAAGCTCCCGATAAAAGTTTGCAGAAGGCAAATAGAAGGGCCAAGACCATGTGCAGGGCTACTTTGAGTGTAGTGTAAGGGTCAGATACTCCTTAGCACGCTAAGACTCTTTCAAGATCATACATGGTATACCTGGACTCTGCTTGAACACTCTGCTGACAGTTTGCCTTATTGACCATGGAACCCTACTTCCTACCAACTTGCTTTAAATTATCTGAAAGGACTTTGATGAACACTTCTCTGGAAAGACAGTGATGCATACTTCTCTGAAGAGAGCTAACACAAGAGACCTTCCTTCCTAAGACCAACCCTCTTCGAGAGCGATCAGAATACAGACTCAGCGTTTTGGCTTTCGGCTTCTGCCACCTAAAGAGTCAGAGTAACAGCACACAGTAAGATGCTGGTGATGAGCTCTCACCTTGAGTGCAAACCACATACCACTCGTCCAAGTGAGTGCTTTGACTAAGCCACTGGGACACAATTCACAGGCAGGAGGCAGCTGGGTGCCCTTCCTTACCAGCTCCACCTGCACAAATGATCTGTGCTTAGTGTTGCCTTTGACGGCTGCAGAACTGGACCTGCCAGAACAGAGGTGGCCAGGCACAGACCTGTCTGTGCGAGCCCTTGGCCAAGAATCCTCAGCATACTATAGGAGCTTCGGCATACTGTGGCTGCCCCTATGGTACACTGCTTAAATTTCACTCCAGCAGCCTAAACAATTGGTGTTTCTCTAAGTAAGAACCACTAGGGCTAATGGTGTCCGCCTTTACATGAGGCATGTTCTTGGCACTTTAGGGAGCCTTTTTAAAGGCCTGGTTTTGTGAAGCATTGCTCTAAGAATTTTGAGTATACTCTTGGACAAATGAGAGATGACCTTCACCTCAGAACACTTTGACAGAAATACTCCGAAAGGATCCTGAGACAGAGGAAAGTGGCCCTGTAGCCATGACAAAGGTGAGGCAACCCTGAGAGGGACAGTGATGTCACAGGTAGAGGAACAGTAGATGTCCTGAAGAAGGTGAGGTAGGGGTCACACCACACAGGGATAAGGCTCCACATGAGAAGTGGGAAGCTCAGCTGCAGATGGGTGGGTGGTCTGCTATGCAGAAGACCCTGGAGTACATCTGTGTAATCTTGAGAGATAAGTGTGGCCACAGGGGGTGTTTTAGTCCCTGTTGTCACCTAAGTATCTGTAGGTGGTCCTCCCTGCTTTAGAAAGACATGACAGAGGGACACAGTAGGAAACCCAGCATGGGGTCGTAAGTCACACAGGGTAGGACAGAGGGTCTGGTGGACTCTGGTAGGAAGGGGAGAGGTGGCCCATTGTTTGTACCCAGCGGGGTTGTTGAGGGTGGCAGAAGCTAGGTAGATCCTGCTCACACTCATCCTTCCTTGCATGCCTTGGGTCCACTGGGGTTCACTGTCTCCCTATAGCATCTTCATTGCCTTCCTTCCAGTGAGGGCTGAGAGGGATGGCAGACAGAAGGGGAGAAAGGAACAGGAGATCTAGAAAAGTCAACGACAGCTATGGAAACTTATCTCAAAATTTCTCCATCTTAAATCCTTCAAGGTGCCTCTGAGGCTAACCCAACTGTGTGAAGGTGAAGTTTAGCCACTAGCTAGCAATGAAAGCAAAATAGATAGATAGATAGATAGATAGATAGATAGATAGATAGATAGATAGATAGATAGATTAGATAGATAGATAGATAGATGATAGATAGATAGATAATAGATAGATAGGTAGGTAGATAGATGATAGATAGATAGATAATAGATAGATAGATAGATAGATAGATAGATAGATAGATAATAGATGGATAGATAGATAGATGATAGATAGATAGATAGATAGGTAGATAGATAGATAGATAGATTAGATAGATAGATAGATAGATAGATAGATAGATAGATAGATAGATAGGTAGATAGATGATAGATAGATAGATAGATAGATAGATAGATAGATAGATAGATAGATAATAGATAGATAGGTAGATAGATACGTAGATAGATAGATAATAGATGGATAGATAGATAGATGATAGATAGATAGATAGGTAGATAGATAGATGATAGATAGATAGACAGATGATAGATAGATAGATGATAGATAGATAGATAGATGATAGATAGATAGATGATAGATAGATAGATAGATAGATAGATAGATAGATGATAGATAGATAGATAGATAGATAGATAGATAGATAGATGATAGATAGATAGATAGATAGATAGATAGATAGATAGATAGATAGATAAAACCACCAGATTAAAGAGATGACTCAGCGGTTAAGAGCACCGACTGCTCTTCCAAAGGTCATGAGTTCAAATCCCAGCAGTCATATGATGGCTCACAACCATCTGTAATGAGATCTAATACCCTCTTCTGGGGTGTCTGAAGACAGCTACAGTGTACTTACATATAATAAACAAATAAATCTTAAAAAAAAATAACCACCACCACCAACAACAACAAAAACACAACCTAGAGCTTGACCAGCACTCTTATTGTTCCCAAGAATTGGATCAATCCAATCAAAATGGCTGATTTTCTTTCCCCAAAGGGCTATAGGTAGTAGCCAGTGTCCTGTGCATTTCTGGACGTTTCTCCCAGTTGTTATCTACATTTTTCCCTACTGAAAATAAAGGAGCTGCCATATTGTGGTTGCTGGTTTTAGGTACTATTTAGAAGACAGGGATAAAGCCAGCCAGCCAGCCTCTTACTACATACCTCTCTCCCCTAAGTTCTGTAGATCAAGAAAGAAACTTCTGGCTTTGCTTAGTCTTTTGCAAGCTCAACATATTAACCATGTTTACAAGGCTCACAGGAATCTGAACCTAAAGTGGTGGAGAGAAAGAGTGGTCATTTCTTATTTCAATAGTTTTTGAAGAAGAAAATGTGATTCATAATAGTTTTGAAAGTGGAAAAATCCAATAAGAGGCAAAGTTTCACATTCATGCTGAAGTCTCTTGTAGCTTGTGCATCTATCTAAAAATTTGTTGTCATACCTCTGAATAAGTATGTGTAAATGAGCAAGAAGGTGGATAGATACACGCAACTATGACCCAAAGATATGGCTCTGTGTTGACACCAGTGAGGGATCAGAGCTCCCCTACAAAGAACACCAAGAGACAACTGAGTATGGCCAAAACCCATTACCTGGCCTACTCCCACTATTAAGACACTTCCATCTGCAGAGTGCAGGTCCCTGACCGGGACAGCCTTGCAACTGCCCAACTCCCAGTCAGCTGTTCTAGGCAGGATGACTGCTTTCTGAGGACCCTTGCCTTGCAGTCTCACGGCCCCCACCAGAATCCTGGGGACAGGGCAGGGAAATGTCAGCAGATTAGTAACACTGTCTTCTGTGCACTGAAGACTTTCTTCAGGATTCCTAATGCCTCCTCAACAGAGATCAAGGATGTGCTCTTAGAGGAAGCTGTGGGCAGAGCAGGTCTAAGATGGCAGGATCACTGTCTGGGACTCCCTTCTTCATGCTGTGGGGAGGTTATAGTGTTATGTGTTGGAGTGGCTTGTGTGTGACCACAGCATTACTCGATGGCTCCTGAGCTGTTGTCTCATTTCCTGTGGTTGTTGGGAATCCCTGTTATTCCCTGGCTTGCAGTTGATACCTATGTCATCTTCCCTATGTGTCTGTCTGTATCCTAATGTTTCCCTTCATACAAGGACAGCAGTCATTGGGACAGTAGCACTGTGACATGGTATGAGTCTATTGCCAGTCTACAAAGACCTGTGCTCAAATAAGGTCACACTAAAGGTGGTAGGGGACACTATTCAACCCAGAGTTTAGATTACACCTTTTCCTGGTTGCCCTGAATTCTGGATTCTGAAGTAGAACTTGGCATCCATGTTGGCTTCCAGACAACAGGAAGTTAAGCACACATGTATTGTTTTGTCAGCCCAGCATAAAATGCCTGCCTCTGCAGATATTTGGAGAGTACGTGTTCAACACATATGCAGAGAAGGAAATTTTGAACAAAAATCCCCATTGCCCCTTTTCTAAAATCTTCATTGGTCTTCCCTTGAACATGTAATGAAGGCTACGAGCTGGTGTGAGCGCACAGTTGTGATGGAAGAGGCTTCACCCCCATCACTGAGCACTCTGCTCCAAGGCCTGGTTCTGATACTTTCCCTGGAACCTTGAACATATTCTGCGGTACCCTGTGAGACTGGGGCGGGGAGGATGAACTAGATCCTGTCTCCTAAGCCACAGTGGCACCAGCCAGCTCATCTGCAGTAGATCTGCCACCGCTCTGCCTAGGATCCTATAGGGGCTGGATGGGGCTCAGTGATAGCATTGGAAACCCTCTGCACACCAGGAGGTAGGCAGAACACTGGTAGAGAGGGCCAGATCCGGAGACTACCTCTGTCAGTTGGTCCAATGGTCTTTAAGTAGATGGGGGAAGAACAGGTTTGAAGAGGTGAAGTAAGTTGCCTAAAGACCCAAACCCGCCTGGAGCTACAGCACGGTGCCCAGTCACTGAGCACTCATCTTGAATTCCCACAGTCCAGGCACAGAGACCTGTATTTAAGAGAAGCAGAGGTCATTAAAATGTGCAGAAATAAAGTTCCACAGGCCTCTTGGTGAGAGGTGTGGGTGAAGCGCATTCTGCCTGGGCTCCAGTTTCATTCCTCATCAGGGGTTCACCCTCCTGCCGAGCCTCTTTCTCTCTCTCCAACAGATTTCATAGCCGACTCTGACCTTGAACACCATTTCCTCATCTCAGCCTTCAGAGAAAAAAAAAAGATCAAACACCTCACTTTTGGGATTCTTGAACTATTATCGAGAGAATAACAGACCCTAAAAATGTAATTTCTCAAGAAACATTTGGGTCCTGAAAATACACCCGTGTCAAGAGGTTGAACAATCTCAAAGTCTTCCGAGCTGTTCCTGAAAGGATTTCTGCGGCTGTTATTGAGAGCTGTACCCAACAGAAGGGGTTGCGTTAAATGTTCTTATTAAGCCCGCCTATGATCCCAGCTCTGCTTTGCTCAAGTGTCTTTGACCCAAGCCATTATCATAAGAGTGAATGTTGTTCTCAGTAATGACGACTTGTTGGATGCTTGCATGCTGTAGTATGCATGCAGCATGATCTCGTCTTGTTCTTATATACACGTTGACCCTGCCACTCAATCCTCTGCTATAAAGGAAGGATAGGAAATAGTGGCACCTTACAAATGGAGAACTGGGGATCAGGGAGGCCAAGACACTGGCCCGAAGGCACACAGAGCAGTTTTTGAACTGGTATTTGATTCTTCAACGTCTGTCTACCAGCATGAGTCCATGGATTGATTAAACAGTTTCAAGGTCTCATGGAGATATTAGATAGGGATAGGTGCCCTTATTTTCCTGCCTGCCGACAGCTGTTTCCTTTCAAAGCTGTGGGCAATGTCCTGCTCTTTCCTCTGAGCGGAGGCTTATGATGAGGGGTTCACCCATCAGCACCACATGTTCACCATGGCTTCTGAATGCATGGGATTAAGATTTGGGTCCTTGGGACACGATAAGGCGACCTCTCCTGACTGGCATCCATGTGCCTTTGGAGGGACTGAGGGGACACTTTTCACCTTTCTCCTACCATGTGGCACTGTGGAAATCAGAGAAGAGTCAGTGAGGAAGATGCAGATGTTGAAGGGAATGCATATCTGGTTCAGCATGGCAACTAAGGAGTCAGGCTTAGAGACTCGACTCCTTGAATCTAGACCTTGACTGCCTGCTAAGTGTTAAGGGTTGACTGTGCCTTCCAAAGGCCCATGTGAGGTCCCCTGTCCCACCACTACAGAGGTGACCGCTGTTGGAAATAAAATCCTTACATACATAATCCACGTAAGGTGAGGTCATTATTGGGTTGACTTAATACAATCAACAGCCTTATGGGAAGTAGAAGATAATACCTATAGGGGCAGAAAGTGGCAGAAGAGAGACATGACAATGAGGGCAGAGACTGGAGCTATTCAGCTGCCAGTGTAGACATGCTAGGGATTTCCAATAAACCCAGAAATCAGGAGAGAGGTGTACAATCAACTTATGCTGCACACACCATGAGAACTTAACCCTGCTCCGCTCAGACCTCTGGTTTGGATCTAGTCCCTGAACTGCGAGCGAATGGATTCTTGTTGCTGTGGCCACCCCATCATCTGTCTGTCTGCCTGTCTGAGTCCCCTCTGTATTTGGGGGGTTGTTCAAGACAAAGTTTGTTTTTTAGCTTTGGCTGTCCCAGAACTTATTCTGGAGACCAGGCTGGCCTCATACTGAGAGACTCACCTACCTCTGCCTCCTGAGTGCTAGGATTAAAGGCATGCGCCACCAGGCCTAGCTCTATCAGTCACTCTTCATGTCACAGGAGTCTATGCTTCATTGTTTTATTTGGCAATACTCAAAAGCCTTCCAGGGTTGGTCAAAGAATAAATGACTCATGAGAGTGCTGAGCAGATAGAAGCTTCGCACACAGTGAGTGCTCATCGATGGTCCACAGGTCCTGCTTCTGTTTGCATTTTTCACATATAGGAACCACAACTTTAATTTTGTGCTCAGCTATGTTTATGCCTCCAAAAACAAAACAAACAATGAACCAAAACAACAACAAAAACAATCAAACAACAAAAACATCTAGAGCAGTTAAGAAATACTGAACTAGGCCTTCCATCTCACTTACCTGCAGAAGAAGAGATACAGTCCACCCAGGCTGAACAGCCCCAGGCACCCACTCCTCCCTGTCACCCTCACTCTGTGGCTGCCTGCTATTCCCTGATCTGGGTCAGGGGCAAGATGTTAGAATTCTCTGTAATCCTCCTTCAAGCTGGGATAGTTTGAGGCACTCATGATGCTGTCAGATCTCACCACCTAGGTATAAATATTCATAAGGTGAGAAAGCTCATCTTTGTTACAGGTAAACTAAAGAATAGGTCATTTTACTCTCTCCTACTGAAGGTATCCTGCAGACCTGCCCTGTGGTGTGCGTCCCAAAAGACTGAATGCTCAGCCATTTGGCCAAGTAAGTAGGAAAAGCTTAGAGATCCCAGAACCACAGAATCTTGGGGACATGGACTCAACAGCACTGAACCCCATAGAAGTGCTCATTCGGAGAATCAGAATGGAATGAAATCATCTCAGTTTTTCATACTAAGATGGGAGATCATTACTGTTCACCGGATTATAGTTCTTGCCAAGCCTTGGATTTCTCTGTGGCCAGCCCTAGCCACACCGCAGGTCGATGACCCTATGAACAGGCAATGGTTTATGCTATGAAAACAGACTCTATGCCAACATTTCCTCTGTGGCCTCTGCGGCTGGAGTAGCGAGCCCAGGTCAGTATCCAGATCCACATGTCTACTCAGCCAAGCCCCTCAGAGCAAAACACCTTTTCTACTGCCACGCAACATCTCAGTGTCCTTGGCACGGCTGAGAGCATGGACTTCCCCAAGCCATCCAGGGAACCTAGGGAACAAGTCTCACACAGGCAAGTGCCATAGGCTCCAAGCTTGAAATCTCCAAGAGAGTGGTTTGGCCTGCATAGCAGAACCCTGACCTGCAGGAATCCGAGATGCCCACCCAGGAGGCACATTCAAATGCTAACTCCTTGACCTCATGCTGTGACCGTGTGTGTGTGTGTGTGTGTGTGTGTGTGTGTGTGTGTGTGAGCGCGCATGCACACAGCAAGGGCTGCTACCTGTCCAGATGGAGAGCTTGGTGCCGATGACTGATTTGGTTTCTATGCTGGTTCAATCCTTTTGACTGATGATGGCTTGTTGATACACCCACACATAAAAGTTTAGAAAGGTCATCTTCTCATGAAAATTAACTTCTCTTTCCAATAGTGAGTACAAATGACTGTGGTTGCCAGGTGGGGACACCTGCTCACTTAGCTCATGTTCACTTGCACCACTCAGAGCAGGTCACAATGAAGACATTGTTTAACTTAAAATTTATTTGTTTGTGTGTGTGTCTATGTCTCTGCGAGGTTATGTGCACCCCATGCATGCATGCATGTGCCTTTGAGTACCAGAAGAGGGTCTCATAACTCTAGGAACTACAGTTACAAGTAGGTTGAGCTGTCTGGTGTGGGTTATGAGACTTGAACCTGAAATCTCTGCAAGAGCAGAAAGTACTCTTAACCGCTGAGCCATCTTTCCAGCTCGGCTGAATTATTAAAATACTGGCAATCATTTGTCTGCCTGCTTCTGAGGAGGAAATGGCTATGTTTGCACACATGCCCCTCCATGGCTATGTCTGCATGCATGCCTTGCCATGGCTATGTCTGCATGCATGCCTCTCCATGGCTATGTCTGCATGCATGCCTCTCCATGGCTATGTCTGCATGCATGCCTCTCCATGGCTATGTCTGCATGCATGCCTCTCCATGGCTATGTCTGCATGCATGCCTCTCCATGGCTATGTCTGCATGCATGCCTCTCCATGGCTATGTCTGCATGCATGCCTCTCCATGGCTATGTCTGCATGCATGCCTCTCCATGGCTATGTCTGCATGCATGCCTCGCCATGGCTATGTCTGCATGCATGCCTCGCCATGGCTATGTCTGCATGCATGCCTCTCCATGGCTATGTCTGCATGCATGCCTTGCCATGGCTATGTCTGCATGCATGCCTCTCCATGGCTATGTCTGCATACATGCCTCTCCATGGCTATGTCTGCATGCATGCCTTGCCATGGCTATGTCTGCATGCATGCCTCTCCATGGCTATGTCTGCATGCATGCCTCTCCATGGCTATGTCTGCATGCATGCCTCTCCATGGCTATGTCTGCATGCATGCCTCGCCATGGCTATGTCTGCATGCATGCCTCTCCATGGCTATGTCTGCATACATGCCTCTCCATGGCTATGTCTGCATGCATGCCTTGCCATGGCTATGTCTGCATGCATGCCTCTCCATGGCTATGTCTGCATGCATGCCTTGCCATGGCTATGTCTGCATGCATGCCTTGCCATGGCTATGTCTGCATACATGCCTCTCCATGGCTATGTCTGCATGCATTCCTTGCCATGGCTATGTCTGCATGCATGCCTCTCCATGGCTATGTCTGCATGCATGCCTCTCCATGGCTATGTCTGCATGCATGCCTCGCCATGGCTATGTCTGCATGCATGCCTCTCCATGGCTATGTCTGCATGCATGCCTCTCCATGGCTATGTCTGCATGCATGCCTCGCCATGGCTATGTCTGCATGCATGCCTCTCCATGGCTATGTCTGCATGCATGCCTCTCCATGGCTATGTCTGCATGCATGCCTCTCCATGGCTATGTCTGCATGCATGCCTCTCCATGGCTATGTCTGCATGCATGCCTCTCCATGGCTATGTCTGCATGCATGCCTCTCCATGGCTATGTCTGCTCCATTGTTTCTCCTGCATGCATGCTTCTCCTTGTCTTTTCTTCTTGCCCTCCAGATGCTAATTTGGGCTCAGACTTGGTCAGCATAGTGATTAGGTCCTGATAGTTTGGGATACTTCTCCCAGAAAAGAGACTGGAAAAAGAAAGGATTGAAATCTTCTCTGTCCCAAACATAGTAGAGAGGCAGGTCTAAGTTTCTCTTGTGTTTTGATAACAGAATGCCTGAGTCTGGGTAAATTACAAACAGAGGGTTGTTGTCTTGTGGTACTGGACACCAAGTCTGAGGTGGAGGAACTGCCTCTGGTGAGGGCTTTCCCGTGGTGTCATGACACAGCAGAAATTCCACAGTGGAGAGGGTGCAAAACGCAGGCTTCCGTTCCTGTTCCTGTAAGGCTCTAACTCATCGAATCCAAGTTCAACCCAGAGGCCCTATCTCCAAATGCTCCGAACACATACATTTTAGATTGCATTTGCAATTCATAAACTTTTAAGGGACACATTAAAGACATGACAATATAACTCTTCTTCTGGGAAATTCCACTAGCATCCTTCTGATGAACATTTAAAACGATTCCAAGCCAACAGCCTTTACAACACACCTAGAGGACCCTATCATGGTTCCATTTCCCAATTCCCCAGCTATGATTAAGTCAGCAGTTCTACACACAGGCTCCTGACTACCCAGAACCCACGAGAGAAGATAACACTTCTAACACAATAAAACCATGCTGAATATCAGTCACCGTCAAATGTGACACTTCACCTTTCCTAGCTGTGCTATGGCTGTTTGAAAATCAGAGTGATTCTGGTCCTGTTTAGTCTAGAAAAAGGCACCACAGTCACTCTCCCTCCAGCTCCATAGCTTGCCTTCCAAATGTATCATATCATATCATATCATATCATATCATATCAAATCATATCTATCTATCATCTATCTATCTATCTATCTATCTATCTATCTATCTATCTATCTATCATCTATCTATCTATCTATCTATCTATCATCTATCTATCATCTATCTATCATCTATCTATCATCTATCTATCTATCATCTATCTATCTATCTATCATCTATCTATCTATCTATCTATCTATCTATCTATCTATCTATCTATCATCTATCTATCTATCTATCATCTATCTATCTATCTATCTATCATCTATCTATCTATCTATCTATCATCTATCTATCTATCTATCTATCATCTATCTATCTATCTATCATCTATCTATCTATCTATCTATCATCTATCTATCTATCTATCTATCTATCTATCTATCTATATCAGGTCATCAAACAGGGCAGGTTTGATACCATTAGTTTTTCTGGTTATCCCCAGCATTTGATGGGAGAACAAGTAGAGAATATTGTAAATATTTACAGAGGATTCTGATTGGAGAGCTGGGTTTGGGCTCCCTTTGGCTCCTTCACATCTCCCACAGGCAAGGCAGGATCTGCCACATTCGAACTGCAGAAGAACCCCACAGGGACGTAGGAGGACTATGACTCCAAGCTGGGACAACGGCTCCTCGGGGCAGCAGCATGGCAGAGGTGCCCTGAGCTTTGAGTGTCTATAATGGAAGCACCTTTAATTATTCATCGACATGAGGGTTTAACACTATTTATAGTATTAAAGTTAATCATTTATTTAGTACAGTTTCTCCAAAAGAGCTCGAGCTAACCTTTATCATGCTCATTAAGCAGCGACTCGTAATAATTAGCATGTGTTCCTCTTCTGTCTCTTGGTTAGACTGCAGCTCTCTCAAGTGCAGGGGTGGTAAAATGGTTGGCTGTTTTATCTCGAGTGTAGAGCAGTCTTTCACATAGTAGGTGTTTATTGCACATGTAGAGATTGAACACACCAACTTAGACCTTTCATTTCATGCTCAAAGATGCACAGACAAGACAGTATTTTGAGATTTAAGCTCAGCGAGGTTCAGTGTAGAATATCTTCCATGCCTACCAGTGACAGACTCTGAGGCCTTTTAGAAACCTTTACATGGGGATTTGCGAACTCCTTTCACGACTAACCCAGCTGTGAGACTTACACAAGCACTGACTAAAACCATCTATCAAGAAGTCTCCACATGTGCGCGCTCTTTGGATTCCCTAGTCATCCATGCTCTGGGACTATGAAGCCCATGAAATTGTATGCACAGGTGTGCACAGCCCAAGTGTATACTCACATCTGCTGAGAGATAGGTTTAACCAGTCTCCCTAAGGATTGCATAATGAAGAAGAGTTAAGAACACATCCTTGATTCTTTTAAAATTGCGATAGTGGTGGGAGAGATTAAATTAGGCAGGCCTTGCATGCAAATCAAGGATGCTTGCACCATGGCCACCCCTCCCGCCCACACTCCTCCTTTGTGAGAGCATTCTTTCATCTCTGTCCAGGCTTTCAAACCAAATGGCTCCATTGGCCAGGACTCGGACCTGCCAGTTGGCTCATGAACATGGTTCATTCCAGCCCTACAGTCAAGTCCTTTTTCCTTTCCATCTTCTATCAAGAGTAGTACAGTAATGTGCAAAACGTCTCTGTTCTATCCCAAACCAATGCTCACTTCTGTTTGAACTTGCTTGCAGGACTAGTTTGGGGGAATGTTTGAGAATGGGAAGGCATGTGTCTATGAACGGCTGCAGAGGTAATAAGGGTAGGTTCTGTGGTCCTGATTTGTACAGAGCAGAATATCTGTGAATAGATACTGGTCCCATAGCCAAGCTCCCAGCCTGGCAGAGGCATGATAGACTGCTGTGTGTCAGCACTCATTCAGTGAAAGTTGTGTATCCTCGCCCTTCTGCTTGTCAGTCAACGTCATCTCTTTAAGTCCAAACTTTTCTATTCTGGACTCACTGAAAATGCACTTGCAGTTAGATGTGATCTCACGTTGGTGATCCTAGCCCTGGGGAGGCAGAGGCGGGAGGGCTGCAAGGCCAGCTGGGGTGGTGTAGTAAGACCCAGTTTCATCCAACACATTGAAGAAAAAGTTGAAGGGAAGGGAAGGGAAGGGAAAGGAAAAGGAATAGGTGTGTGTGTTACTAGATGTGGTAAAACTAGGCATCTCTGTTGTGCTTTCACTGGCATTTTATGTAAGTTGTCAACACAGCAAGTCCAGAAAAAGCAGCCACTTACAAAAGGACAAAGTTCGAGTTTTGCAAGTTCTGCTTTCTCATCACCAACATAACAGGATTAAATCATAGAGCACAGACAGTCAAATCCAGTGTAGCTCTGTGGCCCAGCGTCTACTTCTCAATCTGAATTGTATAGGCGACCCAAGTAGGACCCTGTTTAGCACCCTGTTTCAAAGTTCTGGCAGACTCCGGGGACTGCAGCGCTGTTAGTCTATGAAGGAGAGAGAGAGAGAGAGAGAGAGAGAGAGAGAGAGAGAGAGAGAGAGAGAGAGAGAGAGAGAGAGAGAGCAGATGCCCTCCCCAAGGCTGGGGAAGATGGCCTGTTGATATCCCATACTCAAACCATGTGTTTAAAAGAGACGCTCCAAAGTCTGACTCAGCCACTCTTAAAGTTGGTCCCCACAGCAACGGCAGCATCTTAGAAACCCATTGAGCTTCCAGCCCAAGCCTACTGCATCAGGAGGACCTCCTGCAGTGCCCTCCAGTGAGTCTGGAGCATGCTCAGATACAAAGACACACGATAGTTCAATATACATATCCAATACCCATAGAATTGGTGAGCATCCATTGAGGACAACTATGAGCTCAGCTCTTTACTTTTGGGCTCAGTCTCTTTTCTGTATTGCTCCCCTATTAACTTGCTGCCCCAGAGAAAGTTCAGTTCTGAAAGCCAAGGCTCAAAGCAGAGTCTTAGAGACCAGAGATAACTTACTGGGATAGCCACGGTGACTCCAACATGATGGAGAAATAATCTATTTATCAGAGGACCAAGAATAGGAGCTTCCATCGAACCCATCTCCACAACTCAGGGGAAAGCATGGAAAAAGCAAGGAAAACAACACTCAGGTGTGAAACAGATTATGGCTCACATCTGGAGACAAAGAAGTTGCCATTCTATCCAATTACACCTATTTAATTGGGTGTTAAATATATCTTAGGTTCCAACAGTAGTTCTTGGGCAGATGGAGGTCTGCACAGGGAAGAATTGGTGTCTCTGTTTGTTAGGAATTGTGATAGGGAAGGGGAGGGGGAGGGGGAGGGGGAGAGAATACACCCTCATAGTGGGTTTTATTTTGACCTTGAGAAAGAACTTGAAACTTAGTTTGGATGTTGGATTTGAAAGAGCACAGTTGGAAGCCGACACCTGTGGATTCTTCCAGTCATAGGTCTCTAGAGAAACACATAAACTTGGTATTCTTCCATTCTCTTCTTACAATCAGTCCTCAAAAACACATAAAAAAGAATCACACAATCTAAATGTCTAACATGAGGAGAAAGGTCAGGAGCCTTGCACTAGCGTGGTAACGCTGCATCTGTTGCAGCCAGCACAGATGTTCATGAAGAACTCCTTAATGACACAGGGAAATATTTGGGATGTTAAATACAACTCATGAGAACAATGAGCTGAGAAGATGGCTCAGCCAGTCAAGTGTTCACCACACCTGGATTCAGATGCCCAGTGCTCATGTTAAAAAGCTGCACGTAGCTGGGTAGTCTCAGCTTTAGGACACAGAGACAGAAGGGACTTGATGGCTCAGTGGCCAGCCAGTCTAGCTGCCACAGTGAGTTCAATGTTCAGTGAGAGAGCCTGTCTCAAAAACTAAGGTGGAGAACTGATTTAGGAAGATGCCCAACACCAGCCTCTGGGCTCCACATGCACCTGTGCACACATGGTGTACACACCTGTGCACAACACACACACAGAGACAAAACCATTATGTGACTTATTCTGAGCCATGTCCAATGTGCAAAAAAATAGCAGCAAATATTTTTAAATGTCTGTTTAATGATGAATTAATAATCAATGCTTTTGTCAATTTTAATTTTCCAACTCAGTATATATTTTTTCTTCCCACAGAGAAACAAAAGCAATGATTAAACGGTATTCACATTTTCATATGTGCTGTGTTGGTCTGAATGGTCTGTCCTCTGCACTGGCATAGAGTTTATTTTATTTTCTTCAACCTTCTGTAATGAGCCAGTCTTTCTCACCCCTCTGCTCTCAGCCTGTCTAATTTCTTCCTGCCCTCTCCCCGCCTTGTGAAGTGGAAATTTCTGGTTTCTTTGGAGACTCAGTTGTGTCATGTGATGTTTTTCTAGAAACTGTCTTATGAGAGGATATTTTTGCCCCAAAGTAGACACATGGGAGGATGTTTTGCTGAATATGGACATGTGGTGTTTTTCTGGAAGCTGCCTAGAAAACTGGAATGTAATGTTTTACTAGAGTGAACACTTGAGAGAACATATGATGTTTGGAAAGGATAAATATAACCCAACAGACAGTGGATGGTGCTGTGTGGTATTGGTTCGCCTTGCCACTCTTTGCTGGTATTCATTGACTTTGCTGATGCTGGTCTTTCTTGATGATGCTGTGGCACTGGTTTGCCTGGCCTTCTAGGCAGATCATCATTTGTCATGACTTCATGGAGAGAAATGCACCAAAATACTTCTCATGATATTCCTGCAGCTAGATTCAGGCTGATTGACAACAGAGTCTTTCAGTTTCTTCAAACTGCCTTTGCTGATTCATAGCTCGTGTTTGCAAGTGGGTGGAGCTACTGCTGTTGATTCGTGTAAACTGAAAGTCTGATACCCTGACAATGAAGATTGGAATCACCCAAAAGAATTATTTGTAAACAGGTTCACAGGTTGCCCTATTAACCTTTCCTTCCACCTCCTCTGGTAGTGGACTAGAAGTGAGATTAAAGCATTTAAGAACCCTTATTAAAGTAGGATTTAAAAAAAAAAGTCTAAGCCTATATCACTGGGTTTTGTATTCTTCCATGGACACTATGGGGAACCTTCCAGCCCCAGAGCTGACTTTCTATTCTGAGTTCCTGGGCCACTCTCTCATCTCTACCAAGTCCTAAGACTTGGGAGATAAAGGGCATTAATGTCAGCATGCTGTCTCTCTGGACCACTGACTCCAGAGCCTCTAGGGCTGGGCTCAGACATCAGTATTTCCACAGCTTCTTATGTGATTCCAACCTGTAGCTGGGACTGAGACCCTGATAATCAGGTCACCTCCTAAACATGCCCCACCAACTCTGGTCCCAGATTTGTTAAGTCAACACCGTACAGATCACAAAAGTTTCTGCAAACCCCAGTGTTCCAAAGCTGAGCCATTGTTAGTATCACAGTGACAATACTATCCTAGTCTCTGAGATGCTCTTGGACCCAGACTCTAGCACATTCATTGGGTTGATTCAGGTATGCTTATTTTGAATTCTAGCAGGGATGTTTGTGTAAGCAAATAAATATATAGAGACAGTATGTGAGAGCTGGAGAGACAGAGGTTAGGAGCACTGCTTGTTCTCCCAGAAGACCCAGTTTTGATTCCCAGCACCCAAAGGACATCGTACAACCATCCATAACTCCAGTCCCACGGAATCTGCTGCCCTCTGCTGGTCACTATGGACACTGCATGGTGCACATACATAAACATGGGTAAAAAACCCATATACATAAAATAGAACTAAATAAATCTTTATCAAAAGTGAAACATAAATTTACCCAAATATTTGCTTTTTAGATAAACAGTGACTACTTTTTAAAGACAAGAATAGCCTGAATTTTACATGTGACATACTTATAAAAGTGTATTCCTTGTTCACGTGCAAATTCAATAAGGAAAATGTATTTTATTTGCCAACACATGGATCAGAGAAGGGCCTTTTTGTTTCCTGTAGTTCTAGAAGGCGGACCTTGTTTAGTCATGGCTGAACTCTCAGAGTGGCTGAGTTACTGAGTGTAGAATAGATTTATCTACAGTCATCTAGGAGGCTCTGGCACTGACAGGGCTTGAGGGGAAAATTTACAGAATTGCAGTTGAAGCCAAAAGGCAAATACTGCTGCTAGGCTGCACCTAGGGTTTGGGAGTCACTAACCTGGTTCATTGGGTCACAGCACAAATTCTAGAGCAAGTAGGTACGATGTGTAGATTTCACCTCTCCCTGCTGATGTATGATTGTAGGCAAGGTCACTAGCTTCTTCAAGCATCTTTTTTTTTTTCCTCTTCTATAAAATGCAGATACTAACATTTCTATCAAGTTAATTAGTCTAAGGATTAATTAAAACCATGTTTATAAAATTCTTAGCATAGTGCTTGGGTCAGCATTCTTAATATTACAAAATATTGATTTGTTTCAAATTCATCAACAAGCAATTGGTTCACTGAATGGGGTCACTGGCTCCTAACTGGTCACAGGATGAGCAGGCTGGAATGGCTGGAAAGAGAGGAAATGGCTGAAAAGGTAGAAAGATGCTTCTAGAACTTCAAACTGAAGACAATTTAAATAAGGCAGCTCTTGGATCTTAGCTGGTGGAATTTTATGCAAATCACAACCAACCCACTGGCCTCGCAGGAGGGTTTTACACACCTGATTGTATCTCTTAGCAAATCCAAGAGGGCGAGGGCCAGGGTCAACGGCAAACACTGGGGTCTTTGATCAGTCTCAGCTGCTGGAACCAAGGGCCAACCACAAGTCTTGTGTGTCAGTTTTCTTCAAATTCCTGCAGGTCAAAAACCATGTTTCTCTCTCAGCACCTTTTCCTACCCTGGGGCATCTCAGGATCCCTGTGTCTGATGTTACCCACAACCCTCCCTGCCAGAACAGGAGACATTAACCAGACTTGATTTTTCACTTTTTCAAAAACAATTTTGAAAAATATCACCTGGGAAGGCCTCCTCCTCCCTGAATGTCAGTCTGCCTGCACACGGCAGTCCTTGCAGACATACCAGCTTCAGCCACTGTCAGCTTTCTGCTCAGATCATGACAAGCTGCTGTGTAGGAAGGAGGAGGCTACATAGCTACACCAGGCACAGAGCAGACTGCACAGTCCACGATAGAACTGAAAACAGGGTTCTAATAGAAAGGGTTCCTGCAATGGGTGGCTTGGGTCATTCTTCTGGGTCCATTGGGAGCCCCAAGCCATAAGGACACCCCAGCCCCATTCCTGAGTCCCAGTAAACACTCCTGTGATACGGGAACAAAATCTTTGCTCAGTTACGGTGGCTAAGCGGTGGCTAAGAGGGACAAAAGATCTCAACATGAAGTGCCTGGCAGTCTGAGATGCACCAAGGATAACCTGGGTGCTACTTTCTCTGCTAAGAAGAGGAATCAGTCAGATGCCAGAGGGTCAAAGGAACACAGAATTCTATCAATGCCACCCACTCCACCAAAATTAAGCCAGCAAAGGCAGCTCACGAAGCCATGATACACAACTGCCATCAGGATATCCGAGTTCCCACATTGCATCTGAGTTCTAGTTCCAGGATCCACTCTATATTGAGGGAGCTAAACCTAGTAAGCTGTACGTGTCGGTGGCTTCCCAGTGGTCGAGGGGGAGGTGCCTCATTTGTTAAGGGCTGTGTAGAGCTAGAATCGAAGTCTTGGTCTTTTCACTTGATGACAAACAAGCAGATGAGATGAGAACACTCTGAGAGGGACCGAGGGCGGGCCTTAAGGTTTCTGGTGGTCTCCTCTGACTTTGGGAATTCTGGCACATCTGATAGACACATGGAGAATAGTCTTGTCATCTTGAATCCACCTCTGGTGAGTGTGAATACGTGTGAGATTTCACACGTGATTGCTGGAGGAAGAGGCCTGAAAGCAGGGGAGGAAAAGCATTCACGTTCTCAGTGATGCTTTGGGAGGTTTTTACTAGGAAAAATAAAATCAAATTGACATTCTCAGGATGTAAAGAAGGTCCACGTCTCCCCCACCCCCTGCCACCCACCCCTGTGTGGTATTGAAATTTAAACAGCCATAAGCAGGAGGGAGACCTGGACCTCATCTGCTGTTTGGAAATGCTCACCTGATTTCTTCAACAGATTTTGTCTTCATTTAATCAACCTACCAACCTCTCAGTAAGACGGAGGGAAGGGCGGTGTTTTCACACTCTTTGGAAAGTTGATTTTCAATGTTAGCAAATTTCTAATCTGTTTTTTAGAACCCACAAAGCCAAGAGCCTTGAAAGGACAGAGGTGAACGTCTTAAAATTCTGTTCAGTTTCCATTTTCTATGTTATTTCACACAAATGGCTTGATAAAGACTCTTTTTTTTGAGTAGTCACATAAAGTCTGTGGACATAAAGCTATGTGGATAATGATCATGTGACTAGAGATGGGGTGAGACTGAGGTGTGGAGCAGACACCTTGTTAGGAAGAACAGTCTTATCTCCACCTATTCCCAACCCCTACTGTCACTTGGGTTTTTCTCAGGGATCTCGGGCAGCTTTAACCATGTTGAAAAGTCCTAGACTATTGACCAAGCAGGTATAACCAGGCTTCCATTCAGTGGCCCTCACAACTTCACCGTCTCTGTTGCTACTTTAAAGTGAGACTCAGAGGCAAAGGCTTTCCAGCTGCAGCTACAAGGGGATGAAGGTCGGACTCCTGATTCTCAGTCCTGCAATACCAAGCTTAACTGGACGAAGAAGGGACTACCCAGTTGTTTAGCTTGTAGGATCTTGAGCCAAGTTGTCTGAGGCTGAGTCCCAGCTCTGGTATTTTGACGGTTAATCTTGCTTGTTAACTCAGTTGGATTAAGAAATACTTTGAGGCTGTTTCCAGAAACAGTTAAATCCTGAAGGCTCTGTGCTAATGGATGGCTCTATCTACTGATGGCATTATGGGTAAATGTAGAGTGTGAGGCCTAGATGGAGAGAGTAGGTTACTGGGGCATGCCTTTAAAGGCCATGACTGGCCTTTTCCTAAATCCCCTCCCTCTGCTTCCTGGATGGCATGGAGTGAATTGCTCTATTGTGGCACACCTTACAATGGGACTTACACCTCCAAAACCAGGAGCCACAGTAATAATCCCTTCCTTTAAGTTGTTTTCTCAGATAGTTGGCCATAGCCATCAGTAGCAATTGCCACTCTTGGCTCTGCCCACACAATCTTGGTTCCTTCATCTCTAATGCTGAGTAAGGACACCTGGAGCTAGTCCATGGAGACGGCGAGGAGGGAAGAGAGAATATGACATAAAAGATCTCATACGATATCCTGGTTAGCTTTCTGTCAAGTTGACATAAGCTAGAGTCAACTGGGAAGAAGAACATCAATTAAAAAAATGCCTCCATCAGATTTGCCTGTTAGCAAGTCTGTGGGCATTTATTTTCTTGATTACTAATTGATGTTAGAAGGCAGTACCACCCTGGGCAGGTGGTCCTGGGTTGTGTAAGAAAGAAAATGGAGCAAGCTGTGGAAACGAAGCCAGTAAGTAGCGTTCCTCTCTGTTCCTCTGCTTCACTTTCTGCTTATGGAGTTCCCGCTTTGAGTTTCTGCCCTGACGACCCTCGCTGATGACTGTGACCTGAGAGCTTAAGTTAGAATGAATTCTTTTCTCTCCACGTTACTTTTGGCCACAATGGGGTGTTTTGTTGTTGTTGTTTTGTTGTTGTTGTTTTGTTTTACCACAGCAATAGAACCCCTAACGAAGCCATATGGCTTAGGAATGATTGGGCATAAATGCATTTTAATCACTTAGACTTTCCACTCTACTAGGCTCTCCTGGTGTCTTAAGTGACAGACCCAGTAATCTCGGTTCCTGTAACAGGGGTGTCATGGGATGGAGACCTCTACTGCCTAGAGCGGAGAGATGTGCGAGATAGATCACAGCAGCCTTACTGAATCACCCATGGATCATAGGAGACAAACACTGACTACAAACACCACCATACTTGCCCAAGAGCCCCAGCTAAGTAAAAGGACTTCAGCCCCTTCCAGGGACTTTATCAATACACCCTTTTTGTGTGAAATAAAACACCTCTTAAAATAACATCACGACTTGGGGCAAAGATTGTAAAAATAATAATAATAATAATAATGATCTTGAGGGAGAAGAAAACACACAGGGCTCCTAACGACTCCCCACAAAGCACAGGCTGTGTGCAAGCTAAGAGAGGCACCGATGTCTTAGTCTTTTACAGCTCCATAATGCTTAGATTTCTTACCACAGCTATGCATTGTTTCGTCCTAAGACATGGAAACAACGGTCCGGTGCTCAGGGGCATGCTCTGTGGAAACTGCCCAGAGAACCTTCTCCACAAAATAAAATAAAATAAAATAAATTTTAAAAATCTTTCTCTTGGGGAAATTACTTCCGGTAGGAAGCCCTTCCAGGTGGAGCCCGTTACTGCTATTTCTGCAAGAGCTGCCCTTTGCCTTACCTGAGTGATGGACTTTGCTAATCAGGCTACTACGAAGCAACCCACCCTAGAGCTACAGCATCAGTAACAACTCAGTAAAAGGCCCGAGGAGCAAGGCCTACAAACAGTGCGAGCAAGCTGCCTGCTTGGTCTGAGAATTTCTCTCGAGGAGACCAACAGTGTGTTGTTACCAGTTTTGGCCTCCTGTCTTGTCTTTATGACATGTGTTCTGGTGGGACCAGAGCCAAGGGAGCCAAGAAACGCTCCAGAGGCCTGACCCAGGCTCAAAGTTCTGGGAAGCTTTCCTCTACATGTGACTTCGTAGCTGGGAACTGGAAGATGAGGAGACAGGCTGATGAGGTGAGAGGGCTGGGGAGGACGCTCCGTGGATTTGGGCTGAGCACACAGGCAGGCTCTGAAGAACACAATACGTAGTTCCCAAGGACAGGAGAGGAGGCCCAGCCTTCAGGAGCCTCAGAGCCTCAAGGGCAGGCATAGGATGGGGCCAAGTCACGTGATGTCTTAAAGAGTGTGGGATTTTAAACTTTTTCCCTGAGAACAGTTCAAAGTTCTGGAGAGATTTCTCCTAATGGGCTTATTCCACTTTGCCCCACCGGGTCCAAACTCAATTCCTGGCAATTAATGGGCACCTTGTGATCAGCTTCATAGCAGAACCAAGCCACCCCAGAGAAGATCCTCTAAGCAAGGTGACATATGTCACCTCTTCCCCGCTCTCTTTGTCTTTTGCTGTCTAGTGTAGAACATAAAATCTACCCTGGGAACTGTGGCAAGGAAGGCAAACTGAGTTCACTCTTCCAGCCTCAGAGTCTTGCCCACAGCTTCAAAAGGGACATTGGATACCACCACCCTGACCAGTGAGACAAGCAAATTAAAACTGGTGGGTCAGGCGTGGCTGTGGGTTTGCCAAGGACCCCCTGGCAGGTCCCAGGTACTCTGAGCGTCATGCTTTGGCCGGTAGTCAAGGGAGGACCCCCCCCCCATCTCCGGTCTAAAATATGTATTTATAGGTTTAATTATGTGAATTCACTTGCCCTTTGCTCAAAGAAAGTAGATACAGGGGTATTTTAATGCTCCACAGAAATGAAACGGTGTTGAAGCCAGCCTGACCTCAGACCGAATGTCAGAGCCGTTGGATTTTTTTTCAGCAGAAACACAATACTTTTTATAGAATGGGAAGTCAATTGAGAAATCATAAAAAAAAAAAAAAAGTAGAATTGGTAAGGGCCTTTGTGCTCACCAGGGTTAGGTCCCTAGAGCCACTCTAGCCTTGTTCCCTGTGGGGAAGGGTCTAATGTTTTGTCCACTTAAGTTTTAAATATCTCAACCAATGGCTCATTCCTGGGAATACCTCTCCCCAGGGCACTAGATCTGGCCCTGCCCGTCAAGGCCCCTTCCTTGCTCCTCCATCTCACTCAGCTCAATGATATAGACAGGCAACTGCAGTGTTTGAAACAAACAAAAAAAAAAGCCTTGCCTTTTTTTCCCTTTCATCTCCAATTCTCCTACCTGTGGAAACTTCCAGAGCTGGAAGGGGGCGGGGAGGGAGAGGCAGAGAAGGGAAGCAAGCTGAACATTTGTTCTGAAAGCGGCCATTACAAGAAGCCAAACCCCAGGTCTGGAGCCGACATTTCTGCTTTGGGAACAGGCAGGATCCATGGAACCCGCCTCACTGAAAGCTCAAGGAACCAGCCCAGAGCGGAGCTGCCTCTCGCCGCAGTAGCTGGGACAGTAGGTGGCAGCACAGTACCAGGCTGTAAGGTCTGCAGTCGTTGGAAGCTGGGGACCATCCTAACCCTTCCGGGCATCCAGATCCCTCCTCTAGCTTCAAGAACGTCCTGCTTAGGCTAGGAGTGACCCAAAAATCAGCTTTTAAAAGGCAAACCTCAAACATCCAGAACTGTTCGAACGTGGTCGATTTTCTATGTAAAAAGCATCATGTCGCTAGAGTGTAAAAGATTCCAAATGGGGTCAGAGGGAGGATCCCAAATGACTTAAACATATAAAGTTACCCTCTTATCCCATGTAGGTAATTTTTAAATAAATTCAGAATACATGCATCTTTCTTCCTTTGCGTTCTACAGCACTTCTCCAGCCATCTCTGAATTTCCCTTTGGTGTTCCTGCTTTCATTTGCTATTTTTTTTTTTTTAAACTTGTTTGGTAGTGTTTGCATGTAGTCCTTCCAAAGCAGGGATCCACACAGAAAGCACTTCTGACTCAAGAGCTGGACCCCTGCTGGGGAGCCAATTAAATGCACTGCCCACCAGGGAGAGTGTGATATTTTTTATTACTTTCTAATTTCGGGCCCTGAAATGGCTTCAGTGATCAGAACATTTTTTTTTCTGCCTTAGAAACCTAAAGGAGCCAGCGAAACGATGCCTTTGATTTGTATTTTATTTATATCGGTCCATACTGGCCAAGTGCACACTAAGGATTTCCCTGGGGCCTCAGAGGGCTGCAGGAGTGGAAAAGCAAGACAAAGAAAAAAAAAAAAGCACAAAACTTTCTCACCCAGTCGCCTCTGCAGAGCAGGGAACTGTCAGGAACACTGGGAAAGGCTTATTTTTTTTGAGAAGTCGGTGAACTGAGAAAAAATGGATAGAAGAATTGGAACAAAACCATTTCAGTGGATTTAAATCTATTTAAACAACAATAGTAAATCAAAGCCATGCCTCTTTCTCATTACCAGTGGCCCCAGTGGTAGGGCCTCATAAATGCTGGCTATGAAAGACTTGTGTTCCTTTCTAAATACATTCACAAGGAAGCCCCACCCAAGGTGCAAGGATGCTTGCTTCTAAACTCCTGTTTGTTTTGCGTTTCCTTCTCTTCTAGAAAGCATCAGCTTCCAGCAGAAAAGCTTCGAAGGGGCAAGGAGGAGATCCAAACAGACGCTAATGAGGAAAAGAGAAAGCGAAGTCAAACTCTCCCTGAATGCCTGGATGTTTATTTATTTATCTTTGCAACAAGCAAGTATGCTTTAAAATCTAGAAGCACTCTTGGATAAGGCAAACCACACCAAGTAGCTCACAAAACACCAGAAGCTCAAATTCTGAGCTGTTCCAAATCCTACCCACTTGCCAATGGGGTCTTGGCTGAAAGTCGTCGTCGTCTTTTTTTTTTTTTTTCTTTTCCTTTTCTCCCGACTCACTGTTTAGCCAGAAGGTAGTTCTGAATGCTTATCTGAAGTGCCTCACTGACATTCTGGGGGGGACATTCCTACTAGCGAGTGCTCCCCTTAAAAACAGGAGCTGTTTCAATTCCCATTCAGCTATTCTCTATGCTGTAAAGTCCTTTAATGAACAGTCAACTCGAGTTGAGACTATATGTGTCGAACCCTGCTCACTAACAATTTTCATAAAATGTGATTCAGGAATTAAAAATTGCAGTGCTCTAAGAAGCTGGCTACTGTATGTTATTAGACAAGGCTCTGCCAAGGCAATCTTTCCTATCTCTTACGCAGAAATCCCATGGGAACAAAACTGTTTACTCTGATTGTGTACAGCCTCTGCAAGTACCACTTTATCATAGGATTTAAAGTTCAACAACTTAGCAGACAGTATTTATTATTTAAGGAAAGGCTAAGTGTTTCTTCTGTGCTTCTCCAACTTCAAAATCACAAAGCAACCTCTCTCCTCTCTCTGCTTCCCTTCTTTCTGTTTCCTTCCTTTTCCCTCCCTTCTTCCCCTCCCTTTTCTTTCTTTCCTTCTTTCTTTCTGTCTGTCTGTCCGTCCATCCATCTTCCTTCCCTCCCTCCCTTTTAACTTGCAAATTGGATGTTGTTGAGTTCTTAAACTCCTTAACAATTTATTACCCCTTAAGGAAAATTTAATTTGTTTATTTAAAATGGTCAACCTCCACTTTAAGGTAGAATATTCTATATAACTTCAGCTTAAAATGCAATGTCCCATATATATACATACGTATATATTATATATATATATACATATATATATACATATATATATATACCTCTTTTAAAAGGCAGAGCAGTTATACAATAAGCAGAAGCAGACACACTTGAGTGAATTCACAGACACACAACAGAGAATGGAACGCTGAGGTGTTTCACCAAGGTGTGCCCTGGACCTGTGTCACCCCAGCTCACAGAGGCCCCATTTCTTCCCACAGGCTTCTCTAGCTACTTCACTCGTCTTGCATGAGACAGCAGATTGTTGGCCTCTGGGAAGCAGCTCTATGTCCAGTCCACCAATCTGGCATGTTGTGTTTTACAGTTTCTAAAATTAATGCCAAATCCAAACAAAGACACGGCTGGCATGGGTGGGACTTAGTTGAAGAGGACCTTGTCATCTAGTCCCTTCAAATCTGTTCGTTATCAAAACTGGCTTCCTAGTTTGGGCCCATCCTGTTTTAAAGACCTGCTGTTAATTGATCATCCTGTAATTAGGCACTGGTAATGACCAAGTTTTCCAGGACTCTAGCTTAAACACAAGTCTTCAGAGAAGTCTAGAAGCTGACAAGAGAGGGGGAGATGGCGTAGAGATATGGAGAGGTGGGGAGGCTCCTTCCAGCTGCCTCACGCTCCAAAGCAAAGCTACAGAACAATGCTGGCTGAGTCCTCGCATTGAGCACAGCTACACTATCCTAGGCTTCTCTAAGGAATGCCTTCCCTAATATCCCTGTGAATTACGAAGTTAACTTGTAACCGGATGTCAGGGGTCTGCTCTTCCTGTTCATTCAGAATGCTCCCATGTTTAGCTCATCACAACCCTGGAGTTTGTCTCGGTTTTCAACCTGTTCTCATTTGGATGTTAAAAAGGAACGGGGTTTCTTTTTTAAGTCGCTTTGATTTCACAGTTTCAGTGAACCCATCCACGAACCCCCGAAGAGTGTGTGGGCAGAATGAAGTGAGGGAGGGCAAGGAAGAGGGTGCAGAGAAGACCATACAAAACAAACCAACTATTTAATGACTCGCTTTCCCAAAGGGGACTTCTGGCCACCCGCCTAGCCCTAAGTCACACTTACCTGGGGTAAGCTATGTCCAGGAAACACAGCCCCCGGAAGCCTGGACAGCAAGCAAGCACAATCTTTTCAGAACCACGGCTGATTCCTTAACGTCTGTTTCTTGCACCCCCACTTTCCACTCCACCGTTTTAATTTAAGATTTCCTCCATCATCCTTAAATACACAGTTTTCTACGGCAAGGAGTGACTCTTTAGAGTCCCCATGTGCCCATAAAATCCAACCTCCGAGATTTTATTAATAATCATAAAAACATCAGTGCCCATCAAGATCACTTTGGAGAGTGAGAGGCAATGTTTCCTTAGCGTTGGGATTGTTTGAGGCTGATGCAAAAGTGCAAAGGGTTAAGGCGGGACTTGATCCGCCCCCTCTCCCCTGTCACTCACTGCTCACTCGTAAGGACAGGCTATAGCTCGTAAGTGGTACCTACAGTCAGATGCAACTCCCTCCCAAGGAGGCCTTCCAGCCTCCATCCCGGCAGGGTATACCTTTATCTGTGACTTGGGGAGGCATGAGGGCACCCTGCATGACATATTTTTTATGGCATGAGGATGTGGGTTTTAGTAGTCTGATAAGTTCCAGAATGGAGTGTTTAAGAGGACCAACCAGCCCTAAGCACCAGACAGTTTGAAAAAAGACAGAGCAAACATGGAGGTGACCCCTGCTCAGGGATCAGTACATTGGTCCACAGGACTCACCTGTCAGAGAAACTGGACTGTGTGATTGTGAGCCTCTGTCAGAGGCTCCTCCACGTGAGGATCCCCTACCTGTTCTCGTCACCATGTACTTTAAGCCTTGTAGCTGGACCAAGCTCTGAGCAGCAATATTCAAAATCCTTAACAAGTAAAATGTTGAGAGATTTGCGGTCAGCTTTGTGGCTACTTTGACCAAGTGTCTGACAGAAACAAGGCAAATGGAATAGTTGTTTCTGCTGTTCAAGGTCTGGGGGTTCCACCCCCATGCCAGCAGTGAAGGCTTCATGGACAGCTCACATCATGGCTGGCAGGCGCGAAATAGAGTAGAGCAAAGCAACA
Source organism: Mus caroli (assembly GCF_978045245.1). Taxonomy (NCBI): domain Eukaryota; kingdom Metazoa; phylum Chordata; class Mammalia; order Rodentia; family Muridae; genus Mus; species Mus caroli. Next base: position 5,167,533 of record NW_028227275.1, read on the forward strand.
ACAGGAAGTGGCTGGGCTAAGCTACAGCTCCTGCGGTGGGGGTGGGGAGTGGTTCCTGTTAAGTCGCTTCCTCCAACAAGCCTTCCACAGCTCCATCATCTTCAGATAGTCTATAAAAAAAAGTTGAAGCTATCACCGAATTAATCCATTCATTAGGTCAGAATCCTCATAATCTAATCCTTTCTGGAAATTCCCCGGCAGACACAGAGATTTACCAGTCTTCCTTAGGCAAGTAGACAATCAAATAAAATCATCATCCTTAAGCAACGGACAGTGTTATACAAGGCAATCACCCATCCAAAAGGAGAGTTCCTGGATAGCCAATCAAATATGTCACAATCTACAGGTACCAAGGCATTTATGGCTTCCAAACGCTAAGTATTATGATTGATTCCAGTAGTGGCTGCTGCTGACTACTGACCGGACAGATGCTCTCCCTGTTCCAAATAATTCACTAACATTATGTCAATCCTTCTCATGGCTCTGTGAAGGTGGGACTGTTAACAGTGCCATTTCACAAATGTGGGAACAGAGACCCCAAAATATAAACCATCCATCCCAAGGTTACCTTCCAGTGAGAGGGAAAAGCCCACTTACCCAAGTGCCAGGTCTCAGGCTCTTGTTGACTAAGAACTCTTCATTTTGACAGTGGCTCCATCTGAGTCTTAAGCTCAGCCTTGGAAGAGGAAGGTAGGAGAGGCATGGAACCGCTACTACTCTTTGAGATCCCACCTTCATTGGGTAAACAAGGCTAGATTAGTACCCTAGCATTCTTCATTCATTCATTCATTCATTCACTCACTCATAGAGAAACTTAGAAGTCGGGATGAGAGAGGGAAGAAATGTGGACAATAGGGTGAGTCCTCTCAAGAACAGGGCAAAGTACACAGAAATTTAAGACTGCCATTCTTATTAGAATGAATCTTACAGAGTGTATGGGGACAGATAGCACCCAGTGAGTCACATTGTTTTCCAGTAAGCTTAAGACTGTTGTCCTTGATTCTGAGTAAGCCAGGGTTCTCAATATTACCACCATTGACATTAGGATTAATTCTTTGTTGTGGAACTTCCTTGTGAAATAATGATGTTTAGTGACATCCCTGGTTTCTACCCTCTATGAACTAATGATACCTTTTCCCTATTAGTGACCAATGACAATGTCTCAGGCACAACCCCAGGTACTCTGGGGATAGAATTACCACCACCACTCCTGCCTTGGGCTCACATTACATTATAATACTTCTTCTGGAAGAAATATCCAACGTTACCTTGTGTCCCTTGAGCCATGACTAAAGGTGAGGTAAGCAAGTATATTCACTTGGCAAGTCCTTACTGTTCATTTCTGACTACAGAGCCAACTCTTTACCCAAAAGCTGTTCCTTGGGATAGAAATCCATTAAACATGTCACATTCCTGATGCTTTCTCAATTCCTCTGTTTTGAACATGAAGGAAGTGCTTGGAGAAAGATGGTATTAGCCGAAAGTGTTGTCACTGCCTGAGGACTGGTAAGGCAAGATAGGTAGGAGGTTGAAGGATGCTACCTGGGAGTATCAGGTAGAAAAGGAGAAGCAAAAACTACTTAATACAGGCACCGCTGTTATTTCTGAAGTGATGACTTTATCATTGTATTATTTTAAGCACATCTTTAAAGTCCATTTCCTTTTGTAAGAGTATATTATAAACCATGACCTTGAGGAGATAATAAATATCCTTCAAAGGGAAAAATGTGGAAAGGAACTCGTAGGACTTTGAATAAAGTTTTGAGTGACAGTATCCTGCATGGATACAAAGCGCTCTGACAATTTAGAAGTGAGATGGCGAATGGTGAAGAGCTGAGTTAGGTGACTCAAAACGGCTTCTGTAACGATGAAGACAAATGACAAATGTCTACCAGAAGAGCATGAATATGATTATTGCTTGACTTAAGCCTTTGAAAGGAAGACTAGGGGAAATCATATGTCTAAATGTTTGTATTACCTATGTAATACAAGCATATGCAACTTAACAATACTGTTTCATAGAATTTCTATATTCAAGTTGGCTTTCTCTTAGAAAAATGAAAGACACCTCATTTCTAGGTTTGTCCTGCTTCTTCCAGCATAGAGCCTGTCTCAGAGTCGGGAGCTTTCAAGATCCTAAGTACATTGGGTGGAGTACAAATGTCTGTCTCCTGGAGAGTTTATGTTCTCTATGGGAAAATATGACACATGCCAAAGTAGCTTTCACATTGTCAGTGTGATTTAGCTTCGGTGTCTATACTGAGAGGAGGTAGCACAGAGGTCCCCAGAGAGACCTCCACAAAATCTCCCAGTGAAAGACCCAAGCTCAGCATTCACAGCAGCGATGCCAGGGCTCAGGTGGCTTGTGGTTCTCTTTCCTGACACCCCACCCCTAGCTCTAACTCTGTCCCTTTTTGACCCCTGACCTTGGGCCCTCCTCCATCATCTTCTACTCTTTGATTTCCCTTGAGGGGTCTCACCTAGCACCTGTTCCTCTCTCCACACCCCGGGCTTAGCAGTCTGCTCAGACCTCTCCTTTTCTCTCGAAAGCTTTCAGCCATGCTTCAGATTCATCGGAGTCTCCTTTCTCCTGGGAACCTGGCTTGGTCCCTGGATTTGCTTGGGTTCCTCTGTTTTCAACTTTTACAAACTTGTAGTTCTTTTCTTTACAATTCCATTTCTTCTCATGACTCTGCTAGTCCTGTTACTAAAGTGTACCATTCCATTTGTAAGCACTGCAGAAGCAGGCATACAGCTTTCCTACTTAACAGCTATAGTCATGGCCTAGACCAAAGCAGACTCTCAGTGAAGAGCTGTTGGGTGAATCATGAATCACTGGGTGTGTATCTGCCTAGTCTCATACTATGGTGTGTATCTGCCTGGCCTCACACTGCAGTGTGTATCTGTCTGGCCTCACACTGCAGTGTGCATCTGCCTGGCCTCACACTGCAGTGTGCATCTGCCTGGCCTCACACTGCAGTGTGTATCTGCCTGGCCTCACACTGCAGTGTGTATCTGTCTGCCTGGCCTCACTCTGCAGTGTGTATCTGCCTAGGCTCACATGGTTGCCCCTGCTGCTGTTTGGTCAGGCTAGATGAGATGACATTATCCTAGGTCAAGCACTAAATGTCTCTTACCTTGTCTAATCCTCTCTAAATCCTGTGATGCATATTATATCACTGTTAACACCTTCATCTTCCATGTAGAGGAAGTGAGACTTGGAAAAGAAGTGAAGAGATTTGGTGGAAGTCACAGCTGGTGTAGAGAGGAGCTGGGGTTTGAACCTGTCCTCTTCCTGGGGAGCTTTCCCCACTGTGTTACTGCTATGGTTTGAATATGCCTCTGCCCCAAATTCATCCACTGGGGACTTAACCCCATCATTCTTATATTTATTGTATCTGCCTTTGCAGAAGGTAAGTTAACATTGGCCTAAGGCTTGAGGGTGGGGCCCTTCATGGCATTTATGGATTTATGAGAAGAGGGAGAGATACAAGCTACACACTTGCCCATGCTGGGGTGCAGCCAGGAGGCCCTCTCCAGATGCTGAGGGCATTGGTGTTTTCAGTCTGTAAATTATTTGGTTTGGGATATACTAACATAGCAAAAGAAGGCGTGTGTGTGTGTGTGTATGTATGTATGTATATGCATATTCTTCATATCATAGACCCAGAAAACCTGGTACTGGATCTGAGATCACCAAGGAGCTGTTGACCTTACTTCTCATCTCTGGTGTCTTTGTTGCATTGGTTTTGTTTGTTTGTTGTTTTGTTTTTCTCTTAGGAATTTGCAATTAGGGTATTGATTGTTAATTAGTCTTTAAATAGGAATAATTCTGGATGCCACGAAGGCTTTGGCTATTTCCCCACCATAAATAATTGATGACCTGGCTTGCCAAATCAGTCTCATTGCTTATAAACATACCTCATACAGCTATACATCCTTGCTAAATTACTCACTCCTTTACAGAGATTGGATTAGAAGGTCTGCGGAGGCAGGAAATACATCTCCTGTTTCTATATGACTCACAACATCAGTCTCAGTGCTGAAAACATAGTGAGGACCCAGTGAGGACCCAGTGTGGACCCAGTGAGGACCCAGTGAGGACCCAGTGAGGACCCAGTGAGGACCCAGTGTGGACCCAGTGAGGACCCAGTGAGGACCCAGTGTGGACCCAGTGTGGACCCAGTGAGGACCCAGTGTGGACCCAGTGTGGACCCAGTGTGGACCCAGCTCTAACCGCTTTATTGGTTGATAACATCACAAGGATTTTCTTCACACAGCAACTGAGAGTTCAGAAATGAAGTGTATACAAGCTAAGTCTGGGATGCCTATGATTTTATTGCCTTCTGAAAAATTTGATCAACTCCTCTCTAGTGGAAACACGGTGTTCACTTTAAAACGCTACACTTCACCCCACCAGCTGACAAAACTATTTGTTGAGGGTCAGCGGTTGTCTAGGACCTTCTTGGTCCCCACTTGTTGGTTTAAGAAGAGAAACCAAGCACAGGTGGCTCTCATGCCAGCACACTGGTTTGTCTAACTCACTAGATCTGGGGTGGGTCTGCGAGAAGCTTCCTCTTCATCAACACCGCTAAACACAGCCAGTTAGCAAGCACTCAAACCTTTCCATTTGCTCAGAGGCTTCAGCAAGGCCTAAGAGTCTGCTCAACAAGGCATCTGCAGGCTCTAGGGCTCTTTCTTCTAGGAGCACAGAAGAGCAGCAGGACTTCTGTTACGAGACAATGGATCAAGAGAAGAAGCAGCTAAGAGTGGGAAATGCTCAGTAAAGACCATGGTTAGAGTTCTTGGGCAGGGGCTACCACAGCTGTCTTTGCATTAGTTTAAGTCCAGCAGATGCTCTGACGAGGAGATACAATGGGATAACTGATGCACTTGTACCAGGAATTTCACTGCTGTTTGGCCTAATTAGTTGTGACATTTTACCCAGCATTTGAGAAGCTTCTGCAGGGGACAGAACTAGTAATGAGTCTCCTTGAGAACAAAGAACAAAGTCTTTCTTGCCTCTCCCAGAAGCTCTCCTGTCATTAGCAGGAAAGAGACTGTGTCCATCAGCAGGGAAATCTCCTAGAATTCCTGGTTATTCCTCTCCCAAGAATCCCTCAATAACCATCAGCTCTCTGTATCCAGAAAAGTTGCTGAAGACCCAGGCTTTGTGCACAGGATAAAGAGATATAGTTTGGGGCCATTTGCAGTGAAAGACATGTTCCCTTCCCCACGTGGTGGCAGATGTACGTGTCTGTGGGCACATGTGCAAACAACAACCATAAAATTGGGGGAAAAGAGTATGTCTAGTCTTGTTTCTCTCTATGCCTTCTCATATAAAGGACTCTTGGCCAAAAATGATAGAAAACTAACAGAACGGTACACAAAGCAGACGTTTAAAGATGGCTGTTGTATTGTTTTCTGCTTTCAGAAAAAAATGAGGAGGGTGGTATGACTCCTCCTCCCCAACAAGCTCTCCCTGGTATAGTATATAACAACACTTATATTTATATCCATGGCTAGAAATGACTCCTTACTGGCCATAACTGACTGACAGGGATGTAGTCATCATTTAGAGAGACAAAATTCTCAGCTAAAAGTTAAGTGACTCTGTGCCTACCAAAGACAAGGACAAGAGGTCTTGAGAAGCAAAGGTAAGTCTGTGTCATTCCCAGGCTCGTAGAGTTTTGTGTAAAGTCTTTCTCAAGCCATGCTACCTTCTGGTGACAGGGACAGATCAATCTGTAGTCACAATGATCATCCAGACACCAGATGTTAGTGAATTCAACCTATAGATAACATATAGAAAACCCAAGCCACATCAACCATGTTTTCTCCTGGGAATTCAGTCAAGGTTATGACTGGGGCTGGTCTTTCGACAGGAACACTACAGGAGGCGACAGAGAAGTCACGTCCTGTTGAATTTTTTCTGGTAGTGGAGATGTGTTCTGCAGAAGCTTAGAAGTAAGGACACACAAGAGTCATGTCAGCCTGGCCAGAAGTCTGAATGAATGGTCATCCTGGTGTCTTGAGTTTTTCTGGTTCAGGGGCTCACTAAGTTACATTCTTTTCTTCAGAGTAGATGAGATCCTTACCTACCATGTCATAGCTTTTATTTTTGGCTTGAGCTAGTTTGGGTAGGTTTCCCTTCTTTCCAAGCAGATGACTCTGGACTCTGACATGTCTCTGTGTGGCTGGCTCTGGGTCTGCCCATATGGCAACAGTCAGATTTGTGATTTTCCATCCTGTCTTTCTGAGCTTGTACAAATGTATATATACCCTTTCCCCTCAGGACGGCTGCAGCTAGCAAATCCACCGGGTTGACTTGCTTTAAGCTCTTCTTCCTTTGTGTCTATTTTTCACTACCTGGAAATACCACACAGTGACTTAACATATAAGGAGAAGACGTGGCTGGAAGCACTAGAGAGTAAGACAGAAGTTGGAATAGGCAATAGGGGTTGGTGGGCCATTTGGGGCACCTTCAAGCACCCCTAACACAAAGTTATTTCTCTGCTTAGGAGGAGGGCCAGACCTTGGGATTTCCTGGGCTTGATGATTAAGCAACTTTGTCCTCCTAAGTGTGCCTTACATATGTACAAACATGTACAGAGAGTGAGGATGACAACCCAAACACTAGATGTCACATCTACAACCAAAGGTTTGTCCTTTACATTTTTTTTCAAGTATCTCATGTCCAGAGAAGCCATCAGATGACTGGTTGACAAGTTTTCTGCCTAAACCAGACTGGTAAGTACATCATTCTAGCTCAAGTATTTATCTCTCTGGATCGCAGTTTCTCCCTTTGTATAATGGTAGGGTAGAGGGCATTCAAATCCCCTTGCAATGTGGAGGTTATATAAACCATTACTCAGAGGGAGTTCAAGAGAACCTAATGGATTCTGGAGAGAGAGAGAGAGAATTCAAATGTCAGCTATGCTACTGACAGCTGGGAAATAAACACCCAACCTTACACAGGCTCTCTAATACGCCAAGATAGTGATAGATCCTCCCTCAAGGAGAATGGTCTCCCATGGGGCTAAATGCTCACATTAAAGATTTTACAGTGTGCCTGACACATGGTATATGTGCAAGGAACAGTCATCACTTGTGTCTCCCAAGAAGTGGGATAATCTCGTCAATTATCACACCTATCCCCACCTCCCTATGACTGGCACAGCACCATTTGACGGACTTGCCATATTTGACAAATGTTGCTTTTATTAATTAGCTCTATGTGAGGGGGAAAACTGAAACAAAGGAAGAGAGGGAGTGGCCAAGAAGGTATCTGGGTTGTGAAAAATTATTAAGTTATTTTACAAATACTATGATTTGGCAAAACAAATGAGGGGAACTGCCCTTAGCAAGTACAGCTCCTGTTAATTTTGGAGTCCACGTGTGTATTTCATCAGAGATTTAATCCATATGTCATCTGATCTGAACCTACAAAGTTATTGTTTGAAAATAGTAATTGGATGCTTGCTAAACACCCTTGCCTGTTGGCTATCACATAGATCTACTGACATGACAGTTGTTTGAAAGGTTAGCAGTATCAGCTGACTCCCTGGTATCTCTCTACTCATAGACCTGGGAACTGACATGACTCTTTCCTCTTGGCCAGCAACGACTGGACTGGGGCAGTTATCTGAACTAATGTAGCTGGCCAGCTGCGGGCATGCTAGCCATGTCTGAACACAGCATGATTTGAAATGACAGGTTTAGCAGATTTCTGTCTGGGGAATTTGAATAACATGATAGAATGAAGTTGCCAATGAGCTAAGGGGAATTAGAGTCGCAGAGAGACAAAAATGCTGGATGAGAGCCGGGATGGGCTGTACTGAGTTTATTACGGAGCTTGCCCAAAGCACATAGGCTAGGGGACAGGAAGGGGGGGGGAAAGCCAGTTGTACATTTCCACTGGGGCACCCTTGCTGGAGAGCTCTGAAAACCGGTGATACCTGAGTAGCAGGTATTAAGGAATGAGGGAGTGGAGGCTACTTAACCTCTAGCTATGGCTTACAGATCACTCATACGCGGTGTTAATTTTCTAGAGTTTCTGGCTTCTTCTATATGAATTTCACTAAGAGAGTCCAAGAGCTGACAGTTAGGTCCAGGATGCGGCAAGTATTTATGCAGGGAGCCAATGCTGCCATTATACTGGCTTCCATGAAAGCTGAGACTGGGTGGGAGATTACAGAAAGAGAACATACAGAGAGGGGCATATATCTTGATTTTACTTCTCTTTCAAACACAATGGTTGCAGCATTTTCTGGATTCTCCTGAAGGCTGTATCTTTATGGTTACCTCTCTCATTTCCTAGATTTGATTGGATGTGATGCAGTGTTTTGAATGAAAAATGCCCCCCCCCCCAGTCCCTGTTCTCAGACATTGGAACACTTGGCCCCTGGTTGGTGGCGCCGTCTAGGGGTGTCACACTCGGTGTGGCTTTGAGAATTTAAAGAATCGAGCCATTTCCAGTTGCTCTTTCTGCTGTGTGAATTAAGAAAGTGAAGTCTCTGCATTGTGCTTCAGCTGTCCTGTCAGCTGCTTGACACTGTGCCATCTCTGCTATTGTGGACTCTAACCCTCTGGAGCTGTAAGCCCAAATAAACTCTCTTCCACCCGTTCCTCTGGTCAGGCTGACTCATCATGGTTCAGAGAAAGAAAGGTGTCTCCTTTTGTGGCGTGAACAGAAAACACACAGACACAGAATCTCAGAGAACAGCCACCAACTTCTCCCTCACCCCAACATGCCACTAAGGGCTACAAGGAAGAACAGAAACCCACATGGATAAAGTCAAGCAGCAGAAGGGGGAATCTACTGGAAAGATTTGAAGCATGCAAGAATAGAATGGAAATCGGCAGAACTCAGTAAAGGACAAACAACAACTCGTTGTGGGGTCTCTGTGACAAGCACCTATCGATGTTTTCTCTGGGTGCCAATGCTGTAAAGGGGTACTGGCCACACCATTCCTGCTTACCAACTGGCTAAAAAGCAAAGACAAGGGGACACTCGGCTAAACTCTGGCTCCATAGCCACGGCTTGTCTGTGCTGCGCAAGAGAAAGGACCTGCAGAATACTCTAAATACTCCTAGAAGAAAATGCTCTTGGGAAGGAGGAATAGAGGAAGAACAGCGTGCGCATGCATGCGCACACACACACACACACACACATGCACACACACACACACACCTACTATATCCATGGATTCAAGAAGCCTGCTGTGTAATAATGAGAGAATCAAAGATTATAACACAATATAAGACATTCTGTAGAAGAAGTATCTGCATACAAAGAACTCTGGGGACCCAAAGAAAGAGATAATAAGGGACAAGGGACAGGCAAAAGGGTTTGGCTGAGATCCAGTTCAACCATGAGTAATTATTGCATGCCAGGCACTGTGCCCAATGTGACACTGATGCAGAGCCTGTAAAGATAAGAAAGGGTTTCCCAAAGACTGAAAGCAGGCATCCTGGGGGGACGAACAACTTGTGTAAAATCGTGGAGGTGTGAAATGGCAAAGATGTGGACCATGGGGTGCAGGGAGAGGGTGTGCAGAAGGAACGGGGAGCAGGAGTGAGCTGAGATTGTGAAGTCACGATGTCCATACCAAGTTTAGGAGATTGGCTGGCTCCCGGAGACTCTTGTCAGACATGAATGAAATTGCCAGTGAACTCCAGCAGATTGTAGCAGAGGGATCCTGAGTCCAATTACAGGGTAAACAATTCATTCGGGCTAGAAGGTCAGTCAGACATCTAGAACAGTGGTCCAAGGACAGTAATGGGGTTTTAGATCCTTTAGATAATGTGTATCAGGGTTGGGGTCGGGGAGTCATAATTATGAGTAGTGTTTGGAAGTCAGAACGGGCAGGACTTGGTGAAAGGGGAAGATAACACATTAAGCTCACGGGTGACCAAGAGCAGCAGTGATTTCAATGCCTCATTACCGTAGAACTGAGAAGAGCTAGTCTAGTCTGCATATGATCATCCATGGTTGTTCAAGATGTTTCTCAGAATTTGGTCAAGGAGACAGGCTCACCTAGGACAGACTTACAGAGTAAATTAGTTACATTTCCTATCCCCATGACTGAATACCGGGACAGAAACAAACTAGAGGCTTTACTTTTGGCTCACAGTTCTGGGGATCTCAGTCCTTTATGGTGGGGGCAGCTGGTCTGTGACGGTGGGATCTCAAAGCTCTCACTTTCCACTCCTTGGTAGACCAAGAAGCAGAGGACAGGACGGAAGCAGGGCTGAACTGTACCCCTCAAGAGACTCTCCTCCCCAACTCCCAAAACAACACCTGTATCTCAGGACTAGGTGTTCAAACACGTGGGCACATTTCAGATTGACAACATAGGAGGGAGGGGGACAAATGTTCAGATCTGATGACTGTCTACCAGACTGGCTGCTGCCCTGATCCCCGCTTCCTCAGTTCTTAACTCTCTACCCAAAACTTTGTGCATCAACCTTCCTACCTGGCTTTTTCTATTCTCACAGGGTGCACCAAGCTACGCTTGCTGGTTTCCATCTCCGTAACTTCGGTCAGGGGTCTCACCATCCAAGCAGCCTCTATGCACGACTACAGACTTCTCTCTTCCTTAAGGCCAGTCGGAGAGCACCTGGGATACTTTGCGGGACACAGTGTTGGCTCTCCCTCAGAGAAGCCAAGGAAACACAGGGAGAAAGGCAGAGCTGTTTGCTTTCTTGCCTCCAGAGACCCAAGAAAGGGAAACAGGAAGCTAGAACACAGTAGATAACACATGCTTGGGCAGTTTGGGTTCAAAGTGCAGAGAGAGAGAGAGAGAGAGAGAGAGAGAGAGAGAGAGAGAGAGAGAGAGAGAGAGAGAGAGAGAGAGAGAGAGAGTTGTTTTCATGTTTGGTTCCCAATTCATAGAACTGTTAGGAAGTCAGGAGTAGGCGTTGTCACTGGGTGTAGGCTTTGAGGTTTCAAAGTAGCCATATTAGACCTCTGTCTGTCTGTCTGTCTGTCTGTCTGTCTGTCTGTCTGTCTCTGTCTCTCTTTCTCTGCCTCCTGCTTGTGGATCAGGTGTAAGCTCTTAGCTACTGCTCCAGCACCATGCCTGCCTCCTGCCATACTCCCTGCCGCAATGGTCATCGATTCACCCTCTGAAACTAAGCAAGTCCCCAACTAAGCACTTTCCTTTATACATTTCCCCCTCATAGTGTGTCTTCACAGCGAAAGAACTGTTGTTGTAGGCAAGTAATGCGCTACTGCCCCAGTGGTCTGGATTCCTGAACAAAAGGCACACACACACTCAGCCTTGAATTTAAATATGTCTTTGTTTGTTTTTTTGTTTTGTTTTGTTTTGTTTTTTGTTTTTTCGAAACAGGGTTTCTCTGTGTACTCCTGGCTGTCCAGGACCTCACTCTGTAGACCAGGCTAGCCTGGAACTCAGAAATCTGCCTGCCTCTGCCTCCCAAGTGCTGGGATTAAAGACGTGCACCACCACGCCCGGCTTTAAATATGTCTTAAACAGCTCAATGGCTGGGTCACTTGCAAACTTTCACATTGTTAACACCTCCCCTACGATATTCCCGAGTTATTACTTACTAAAATTTATATTCCATCTTTGTTACGCTAGACCCAGTGGAGGGGGGGCTGCTGCTGCTCTTCCCCGGCTCTTCCATGATTGGTGTGCTCCCTCTTCTGCAGCTCTGGACCTTAGTCCTTTTCTGGCATGGCAATTCTCCTTCTTCCTCGGTCCTCTTGCCCTCAAATCCTAAAGTCCTGTCTCTGTCTCCCTTCCCAGCTGTTGGCCAACAGCAACTTTATTTACCAACTGGGGACAGGGACCCTCAGCATCTTGCATACAGATTCTTGTGTAATTTTGGGAACCCAAATAACATAGTGCAAGCATTAAACCAAATCCACAACATAGAACAGTGACTAAGACAGCTTCTTTACCGGAAGTGGGCACCACAGACCTTGTGTCCTTGCCAAAGTTTCTTAGTATAGTTGATGGAAAAGGAAGAATTTCGCCATTACAAACACCCAAACTACTGTAATGTGATGGCTAACATTATCAACTTGACAGGATCTACAATCAAGTAGGAGGCAGCCCTTTGGGCTCAGCGTGAAGGGTTATCTAGGTTAGGTTGATCTTTGGGCAGGCCTGTGAGGGGTTATCTACATTAGGTTAATTGAAGTAGAAAGACCTACCTCACCTGTGGGCGCCACCACTCTATGACTGGAGTCCTGAACTGCATAAAAGGGAGAAAGCGAGCTGAACATCAGGGTTTGCTGCCCTTTTTCCTGCATGAGGGTGTGTCCAGACTCTCATCCTGTGGCCTCTCTTTCCCATCACGTGGTCCTCCTCTGGATCTGTAAGTCCTGAGCTGGTCAGGTATTGTGTCAGAAACCAGTGTGTCTCATGGCAGAGAATGGGTTGTGGGTTAGGTCTGGGCAGAGGACTAAAGATGCCAGGCAGGGGTGGGGGTGGTGGTGAGGGGGTGGGGAGCCTTTGTCCATGGAAACTAGTTGTGATACCTGCAGGAAGGTGACCCTGAGGTCTTCCGGATGGAGTCAAGTCAGGGAGGAGGCCTCCCTAGATACTTCAGCCTTGATGAGTCCTACAGATTTGGACACTTTCTATTTCCTGGAATCCTTCCTGGGAGTCCACAGATGGCTTTTCTTTTCATATAGAATAGAAGTAGATCCCCCCACACACAAACACATGCACACACACACACATATCTGCACACATGAATGTACACACACACAAGCATACACACACACACACACCACTATGGAAGCTTTTGTCTAACTGTTGTTCAGCTGAAAAATATCCAGCCCTTAAAGGCCCCCTGGGCTGTGATCTCTTTGGGAGCAGGGACTTTTATCACTCTGTAGAAAACTAGAATATTTTTGGGCTTCTCCCAAGTCAAGAAAAGTAGCGAGAGCATAACGCTTGCTCAGCATTTTAGTTGCTTCGGGGACACGTGCCAACATGATATGGATCAGGGACTCAGGGGAGTTTTCAAGCCAATAACACACAAATGAAAATAAAATCAAGTTGGGCAAGCAGCCTGCGATGCTAATATTATGTGCAGTGTTATGAGCCCCCTTCCCCTGAAAATGATGGCTCCTGGAGGTATGATGTAGAAAACCAAATAATCACTCTCCCGACTTAGAGAGCTTAATCCCAAAGCCTGAAATCTACCAGATGCCAAAACTGGTTTTCCCCTGGAACTTCTTCAGACTTTCCGTTGGTTGTTAATTGCAGACTCTCCTCATTTTATCTCACGTTCCCCTCCGCAGTTCTGGAATTTCTATTCCATTTCCCTGGCAGAGGCTGAATGTCCTGGGTAGAAAGAAACAGTTGGTCCCCATCAGTGGCTCTAGACACGTTGCAACTCTTTCCAAACTCTAAAGTCTCATCTTGCTCCTCCAGTCCATCCCATCTCCCTGGCTGCAGCTGTGCCAGAGAGGGACTCAGAGCAGGAAATAGGCAAAGATAAACAATTAGACCCTAAATACCTTAAGTGCAAAAGCAGACCGTGGGGGCAGGGGAGCTCTCTTAGATAGAAAAACTGAACTTCATTGGGCTTTGTGAAGAGAAAAGAATGCACTGGGCAGCTGTCAGGTCCCTCTGGGGCTGCCCATCCCTTCCCCAGACACAGAGCTGATGTTCCTACACAAACAGAAAGGCTATGGGCTGAGCTCAGAGCAGCTTCCTGAGACTGGAGGCAGAGCCAGCAAGAACAGTGCCAGGGGGAGAGTCATTTGAAGACTCCAGGTACTCTATGGGCAGTTCCACACGAGCTGCTTCAAGAAAATGGTCCGCAAAAAACTGTGGCATCCAACACCGTGTGAGCACGCCAGGCTCGGACCTCCGGCTGCCTGCATTGCTCTTGCTGATTACAGGACTCCAACTTCACCATTGGCCATCACTGCAGAGGTCCATCCATGAGCTGCATCCACATTCCAGAACCACGAATGAGCCCCGAGATAATAAATGTCATCTGTTTCAGGCTGTGAAGTTTTGAGGTCATTTTGTTAGGCAGCATGAAGTGACGAGTGAGTTTTCTCTTTCACAGTTCATTTGCCAAACCTCTTCTCTTGGTCAATGGTGTTTGTGTTTATAAGGGAATTATAAATTAAAATTATTATAGTTCAGTTCTATGGCAGAATTTCTTCAAATTCTGGACCACAATCTACTTTTACTTTATTTCATTATTTAATTTTGCGTGCACCTGCATTTGTGTGGCTTCCAGCATGTGCCTCCCTTGTGTGGAGGTCAGAGGACAGCTAGCAGATGTCTGCTTTAGTCTGTCCTCCAAGGGGCCTGGGGTTGAACTCAGCTCCTCAGACTGGTCAGCATCTTGCTAGTTTCTCAGCCTACTCTTATATTTCAACTGGTTGGAGATAGGAGCAGGGTGTTACAGAGTCTGACTTTCCTCCAGACAGTCATGCTCAGTTTGAATTGATCCCTCGTCAGGAAACTAGCTGCCAGCGTGTTGTGGTTTGGACATGAAGTGTCTGTAGATCATGCAATGCACTCTGAAGGCTCATTCGGAGGTGGGCTTTGAGGACTGAGTCTCAGAGTGCCACCTTCACTAGCAGATTCAGGGGTGAGTTCATTTGATGATGGTACTCGGAAGTGGGAGTAGCTTTACAGAGTAACTTTTCGGGTTGTGGGAGGTGGGATCGTTGGGGCAATCCTCCATCCTAGGTTCCCTCTTATGTCACTTCCTCTGTGTTTTGGCCACCTTGAGGTTGACGGTCTCTGCCACATGTCCCTGAGCCCATGGCGTTTTCCAATGGTCCAGCAAACCTTGGGGATGACGACGAGCCAAAAGAAATAGTTCATCTTACGAAGTTATTTTTCTCAGGTATCCATCTCAGAAACAAAGAGTCTGACTATATATATATATATATATATATATATATATATATATATACCAGGCCTGTGGTCCAGCTGTGGTTTTAGTGATTAGCATAAAACTGTTCAGTGGTACTGAAGTTCCACTGAGCACCACAAACTAATCTAAACTCTGGGACACATGAACATGGCAAGACCCAAGGGTGTCTCAGGCTGCGTCCGTCTTACTCTTTCTCCTACCTCTTCACATAGCCTTTATTCTTCATCTTTCATCCTAAATTCCACTCAGTGTGAGTTAGGTCCTTGTCCCACACTCTCCATCAGTGCCTTGTATCCGGGCTCCTCCCCAGCATGTGTCACAAACAAGATATTATAGATGCCTGGGTAAGACTCTTTCTCACACTGTGCCAAAGTTCCAAAAATAGCTACCTTGTTCCTTGGGTCCCTGCTGCATCCTTGATGCCTCAGCCACTCAATAATGAATCGTAAGTACCGGTTAAGTAAATGACTCCCTGGTTCTCTTAAAGTAGAAAGCTTGTTTCCACAATTTACCCAGACGTCTTTTTTTTTTTTTTTTTTGGTTTTTTTCGAGACAGGGTTTCTCTGTATAGCCCTGGCTGTCCTGGAACTCACTTTGTAGACCAGGCTGGCCTCGAACTCAGAAATCCGCCTGCCTCTGCCTCCCGAGTGCTGGGATTAAAGGCGTGCGCCACCACGCCCGGCTTACCCAGACGTCTTAACACTAGAATGCTGTAGGCACCCTTGGTGAAGAGTTTTGTCTTTAGGAGGGACCTGGAATGGAGAGGACAGGAATACTCAGAGAAAGCAAAGAAAGATACAGCTGTCCTGGTGACACAAGCCATCGTTCACACCGGGAAACACACAGGAAGGTGTTCAGTTGACATAGACTATCTAGATAATTCTGTATCGACCTTTGGTCCATAAACTCCCTATGCCTCCCTTCATAAAACCTGTCACTCCCACCAGAGAATGTGGACAGGTCTCAGGTCAGTGGCCTTCCTCTACCCAGAGTCCTTCCTCTGTCTGTTGGTGTCCTCTGGTCAAGGGGACCGATCATTTCTGAGTTGCCTTTTGTTTGAACCAGTCTCGATATTGAGCGTCAGTGAGCTTGTGTTTGGGATTCCCTTCACACAATGCTCTGGCTTTGAGTGTGTTGATGCCTAAGTTTTAAAATATTTTCAGAAAAAAAATTATTGTCTCAAACCTTATTTTTTTTTTTTTTGGTTTTGTTTGTTTTGTTTTTCCTTTCAATTTACTTTAAACTGAGTGACTACAAAAATACAGGCACTGTAAGACTGGCTTTCCTCAAGCTTTCTCTATAGAAAGAAACCTTTTGAACGACAGGTTTATCCAATGAATAACCATGACAATACATGGCTATCACCTTCATGAGTTAGCTTTGGGTCTATGACAAACCTCCCTGAATATAACACACCTGCCTTTGTGTCGGTCACAAACTTTTGGGTTGGTTGTGGTGTTTTCTGCTCTGAACTGGCTCAGTTACCTCTGCCACCAGCCTCTCTTTTTGCCCAATTTTATAGGTGATTTGGTGACTGTGTGTGGCTTGTAATCTCATTGCTTATGCATTTGGTGACCTGCAGGAGCAGCCGGACTCTCCTTCTCTGTGTGGTATCCTATCCTCCAATAAACATTTCCTTTCTAGAGTTACAGGGTAAGGCCAGCAAGAGAAAGACATCTTTGGGCAAGTAGCTTTAAATTTTCCCTCTTTGCTTCACACTTGCCAATGCCCGAGGCACTGGGCTAACTAAGCACGATTAAGAGCTGGAGAAAGGCTTTGTTTTGCTGAAGTATCTGCCTCACAGGAGTAGGGGAGGAAGGAAGAACACTCACATGTCTCTATCCTGTACCACACTGTCTCCCCCACTCAGCTGATGGGGTGTTGTCAAAAGGAACAGGGGGAGACAACTGCAGTTCTCATTGTTTTAACACTGGGAGAAGGGCAGAGCTGTGCTCTGGCTCTGTGTGGCTCTGCAGCCAGCATTTCTAACTGTTCTGTATGGCATCTAAGCCAAGGAAAGGCTAACAGGTTGCTAATCTGAATTCAGACCTTAATTAAAAAATATATATGTAGCTAGGCAGTAGCCTTCAGTCTGTGTTTATTAAATATTTTAAAAATATTTTGCAAAGATTATTTTCATTTCAAGTTTGGTGAACCCTCAGGCCCCAGATGTGGTTAGCCAGTTTCTCTCCTGAACGCTAAAGCCCTGGTGCTCTTTGTGGAAATCCAGCCCAACCCCTTCAGCTCTTCAGCAAAGGGGGAGGCATCTTCTTTCCCAAAGCCAGGAAATTCTGCTTCTACTTCAACCCTTGGAAGAGGCTGACTTAGAACCTAGGGCCTCCGTGCCCGGTTCTAGTCTCCTTTCCCCACTCAGAGGAGTCTCAAGCCACATACAGGGAGGTATGGTTTGCATGGATACGGTCTCCAGGGATGAGAAGACAGCTCAGAAAAATGCATACTTTTCTGGCAGGAATACAGAGTCCGGTCTATAAAAGCCTGGTAGAAGAAGCAAGGCATGGTGGCTGGTTTGTATATGCTTGGCCCAGGGTGTGGTACTATTAGGAGGTGTGGCCTTCTTGGAG